>NC_022027.1:27200606-27209196 GCF_000317375.1 Microtus ochrogaster
TTTTATGATTTATAGCAGGCAGACTCATGACTCTAAAAGGTATCAATATCTTTATCCACAGAACTTGCAAATCTTGTATTTACATGGCTAGTGAAGGAAGTTTGCATATGTGAATAAATTAAAGATTTAAATGGAGTTATCTAGATAGATTTAATTAACTCTGATACTTCTAAGAGGGATACAGGCACAAGGTCAAGAGGAAGATATTAACTGGGTACAGTGTCTCATGCATCAGCTTTAGATGGAGGTAAGGACACCATAAATTTAAGGTCAGCCTAGGCTACATAATATATTCCAAACTAGCACGTGTTGCAGAGTGAGACTCTTCTCAACAACAACAAATGAAAGAAAGACCTGGAAATAAAAGAACAGACCACAGAGAACAGAGCGGCCAGGAGTTCCTGGGATCATGAACGCAAAAGGTCATTGTACTCTAGAGCTCAGAAAGAATGCAGTTCTAATGGCACTTTGAACTTAGATGTTGCAGCCAGTGTGAGACCTTAAACTTCAGAACTGCAAGACAATGAATTTGATCCTTTGTAAGCCATTACTTGTATAGTAATTTGATACATTAGCAGAAAGAAACCGGTGATGTAAAATACACAAAGGTATTTAAACTAGATTTTCCTAAAATCTGAAAGGAAAACCAGTGGGCTCAGATATTGCTGACAGTGTCTAGAGGAACAAATAGGTTCTTAAGGAGCTGTGAACGGCCAGTAATAGCATGATGTGGGTAACAAGAATGCTAAAAAAGTTTGAGATCAATATCTAGAAGGCTAACTGGAAATTTTAACCTCTTGAAATTTAGTAAAATACAAAAAAAAAAAAAAAATAGAAGGTTCTTATGGGACCTTGACCCATTAATTTAAATCTCAGTTTGTTACTACAGAATCCCATGCCACAGAGCTCTATTTTCAGTTGGGACTATTTGAAGGTGACCTACCGATTCTAGTCCTTCAGAAATCCTGTCTCTCTCTTTTCTGATTGCCCAGACACATGTAAGAGTTAGGAATGTCGATATAAATGCAGATAAACCTCTCTTAATGTGTTCTAAAGTCAATTGTAACATCTTATGACATTTTTACATATTGAGGACAATTTTGCAATTTGAAGAGGCACCTGCTAGAAACTTACTGTCTGAAAATGTCCAATTTCCTTGCTGTTAGACCATCCTATTCCTTGTTCTACTTGATGTTTTGTGCAAATATCTATTCTTCTCTTATTTCTTGAGAATTGTCTCCAATAAGTTGAAATATTCATTAAAAATGTGGAAGAAAGAAAAGAAGAGAAAAGGAAAAAGACAAGAAAAAGAAAGCGCTGCAGGAAGTTTTTGCCAAGAATTCTGTAATCCATCTATCTGGTTCAAATACTCCCTTATCACATTGTGTGTGTGTGTGTGTGTGTGTGTGTGTGTGTGTGTGTGTGTGTGTATCTGTTTCTTAGCAATGTGTTGTCAACTTGGAACCTTAATTTCCTCATATAAAACATAGGTAATAGAACCTATTATATAAGAATATTAGACATATTTATGCTTCAGGGCACAAAAATATTTGGTTCAAAATTTATTTCTAGAAGTTGCATATCATATTATTTCCCTCTCACATGATACATTTTTAAAGTGCTATATTAAAAATACTTTAAAAATCAGATAAAATCTCATTGGATTTATAAAAGTTGGATTCTTTTTAAATTCTAAAAATTACTTGAACATTTTTACTCACTCATGGTGTGTTTAATAGTAATTTCTGTGTTGTTTGAGCCCCTGTTGTGGTTTTCACACATGGAAAGTTGAGAGTATAACAGTGCTTGCATGCGATTAATGTGAAAATTAAGTGAATCATGTAAAATGTGTGGAAAGGTCTGGAAGCAAGAAGTGCTACTTTTTCAAGTTGAATTATTGCAAGTTAAAACTGCATAAATAGCTTCACACGACCCAAGCCTGCACTGTGCATTTCTCTAATCGCCTTGGCCTGAGCTTTCTGATCTCAGAAGTGTATGTTTTTACACCCAGTGTCCTTCAGATACAGAATCATCTCACAGTAAATGTGGTGTGTGGTTAAACGCATGGGTACAAATTACAGAAGAAATAAGTAGGAATCCACAAACTTTTTTTTTTCTACATCTAAGCAACTAACAAGATTTTTGGCTGCTTCTCCATAAAACATCAGCAACTACAGATGATCTCTACAGGCCAATGGCTGCAAGTGATCCGAAGGCAGAGAAAGCTCCAAGCTGTTTGCCAGCACACCCAAGCTAACAGTCAACGATAAATCGGTACAAAGGGAGAGATACAGCGCAAATGACAGAATTGGCGCCTAAGAAGGCATTCAGCTTGTAAACTACAAAAGATGATTCTTTTTTTCCATAAAGCCATGGAAATGGCATCAAAATTGCTCAAAAGCTGGGAAATTTGGCAGACATGTAATGTGGGAAAAGGCCAGACAGGTTTTTGGAGATAATAAAAGATACCTCTTAACTACACACTAATTATGAGTGTCCAACTAATTTTAGTCACTTTTCTCTTAAAGGATCTATCCTTTCTAGGTATTTCTGTTGACCAGAAGGGAAAAACAGTCTGGCATATAAAAAGTTCCCATTCTTATGCATAATAATTTACAAACCCTGTACTGTATTATTAGAATGCTTTACTGAGCTTACTATTTTTATTACAACTCCTTCATTATGAGTTTCTTTATTCAATAAACACTGGTTGAGGATGGGTGTATGATAGACACCATGCCATATTTTCTGGAAATGTGCCTCTAACCAATAATAAGTAAGATTATTATTCTAAGCATTATAGTAAACTTGAAAACATATTACAGAGTATTTACTATGATGTAGATTGTTTCTAAGTATTTGCTTCTCACAAACAAAAAATATCATGCAGTAAATACTACTAATAATGCCGAATTACTAATGATGTGTTGAGGTACAAAGAGGTGAGTGATTCTTCTCTCTCGTGTACTAGTACGTGTCTCAATTGGTGTGACTCAGGTCTGGGCTATTAGTCACCTTGCTAGTCTCTTGGATAATCGCAAGCTGCCAAAAGCTTGACTCTGGCACAAGGAGCCAGATATTTATGCAGGAGTATGACAAAATCCATCTCAGGGACAGTGTTCGATGTTGTGGAACATTTGTGAGGCACATACAGCTTAAGACATTCTCATGAGAAAGAGCTCCAAGCTGAAACCTGAAGTGTCATGTAGACTTGATTAGATACGAGTCTCTCTGTCCTAAACAGAAGGAACATTTGGCCTTCTTATGAAATGGTTTAATATCTATTCTGGCTGAGACATAAAGGCAAGTTCACTGACCTGGTCGAATCAGATGAGGAGAGCAATCCTGGGAAAGGAAGAAATTTTTTCATTAAACTTAATGTCACAGCCACAGACCCTCCCTAATATTTTCTTACAGGGCTTTCTGTGGGTGACCTGACTTCTAAAGCAGACTGTGATAAAAGTGCATGTGTTTTGATTGAGATATTAGTTTTCTGGGCATAAAGCTTCCAGGTTGCCAGGGAGACAAACCAAAAATCCCTGACCCAATCTGTTAGCTTCTGGAGAATTATTTTTTTCTCCCCCTTGCAATCAATAGCTAGAAGGTCTTGTTTGAAAATAAGAATTTATGAAGAACCTTATACAGTTTTAAATAAAGGAATCAAGTTATAATGCTAAGTAGGGAGAGCTATTAGAACAGAATGAACCGACTGGAGGGTTAGGGGGAATTGCTCACATGTCCTTCCAAGATATCAGAATGTGGCTGAGAAACTTAAAAGTGATATCAAAAATGATTTCAAAGGGACTGAGTAAAAGCAGGGCTTTCAAGAGGGAATGCAATATTCCAAGAGACCACAGACATATTTTGTGGTTAGACTAGGGATGAAAAAACAAAAAGGGGGAGATTGAAATTGAAACACCAAAAATCAAAGTAATGTGAAGCAAAGTGCTATATTGTCAGGAAAAGGCATCCAGGAAAACTCAAGACAACAGTAAAGACAGAAACTGGACTAGAGTGAAAGCAAAAGTTGGATATGGGATTAAGATTTTTAAAACAGACAACTAAAACAGCAGAGACTGTTTCTTTTAGAAAACTGAGTCATATAAACAGAGGTAACATGTTAATTGGAAGGAATTAATCAAGGGGTTAGGATTTGCTCCATAGATGGCAGCTCATAAACTGGACAGACTAATTAAAATTAGAATTACTTTAGGTTTAATATTCCATCATTTTCTGCTGCGTTTTTTTATCCCTTTGAAAAAGAAATCAAACAAAACCTTTGCATGAAAGAATCATGTAGAAAAGGTGGAAAGGGCAGCACGAGGAAAATATGCGTAATAATTATCCAGTAAGGAATGGGAGGAAAAGCATGAGCTCCTGGAGACCATGACCTCACTAGACAGAGATCACACGACCCCTCTAAGCTTCTCACTGAAAAGGCTTTGGCAAGCTTAGCAGAGGCATGACACACAGGGCACATGGTACACTAGAGAGCTAAAAATAACTAATTGTGAATTTCAGAAGAGATCTGAAACAGGCCCAAAAGAAGAGGTGGGAGAATTATTAATGAGTTTATTCAAAAATACAGCTTTGATGACTAGCCATAAATAATTTTCTCTCTTTGAATTTAGAGCGAAAATAATGTTTTCCGGGTAAGCATCTGAATAAGTGAGGAACTCGGAGCCAAAGTGATCCTCATGCTGGTGCCCAGTGGGTTAGGAAGAAATCAATTAATGTGACAAAGACATTGAGACAGCCCCCCTCACATGATCTTTTGTTTTCATGTGTGTTCTGCAGACACTCATAAAGAAAATAAATTTTTAAAAATCTGAGAGAAACAAAGAAGGAGGATTTTTAAAAAGAGGGTTGCCAGCATATGTTAACAAGTCCATGATCCTTTTACAAGAAACACGTCTCTGTCAATAGCAGACAAACCAAAGCTGAGAATGCTTTAAAAATCTCTGCATTGTATTTTAGGAAAGCTGAAGAAAGGGTAACCCATCCCCATACTGTAAAGGAAGACAAAGACAGATCTGATAAGATGGAAGATATCAAAGTACAGGCAACTGACAATGTTTGCCTTGCTTTGGAGAGAAAGTGGATATAAAATGATATTGGTGCATGAAAATAGGAGAACAAAGATGAAAATAAACAAACTGGATGTGAAAGTTATTAGGAAACTGCACACATGTAATTAAGCATTGCCTGATGCCAATCCTTATTTTCTTATTTTTTTCTTTTTTTATAAAATATTTATTTATTTTGTATACAATATTCTGTCTGTGTGTATGCCTACTGGCCAGAAGAGGGCACCAGACCTCATTCCAGATGGTTGTGAGCCACCATGTGGTTGCTGGGAATTGAACTCAGGACCTTTGGAAGAGCAGGGAATGCTCTTAACCTCTGAGCCATCTCTCCAGCTCCTGCCAATCCTTATTTTCACATTACAGCTCCCCACACCTACACAGCTCTCTCATGAATGAGTCAGTTTGAATTCCTACAGAACAAAAGATGAACAAGAATATAACGGATCTCTGTAATGTGTTCTTCCTAGAGCAGTCAGTGTTGAAGTCATTCTATGTCTAACAGTTTTACGTTTTTCAAATATATGAAGGAAGTATTACAAAAAAAAAACCAGAAGACTACTGAGGAATCCTTGGAAATCATCATTTTAGGAAGTTAAAGGTTTCCTAATCTTAATTAGCTTTACTGGGCAGGTCACCTACCTAGTCAGACTGCTCTCTTTTATTATGTAAACAAATGATAATGGATGTTTTCCGGTAAGTGTGTGCCCTAAGTGACCCTGGGACTGAAGTACAGTAAGAGAGTGTGTGTGTGTGTGTGTGTGTGTGTGTGTGTGTGTGTGTGTGTGTGTTTGGGGTGGGGGGTGCTGGGCATGGAGTCATTCAAATATTTTGATAGATTTTAGTAAAGGTGGCATTTAAAAAAAATCTAAATTTTCATAAAGGGAGAAAAAAATGCAATACCAAATTTTCAAAAACATTAATGTGTTTAAA
This sequence comes from Microtus ochrogaster, assembly GCF_000317375.1. Taxonomy (NCBI): domain Eukaryota; kingdom Metazoa; phylum Chordata; class Mammalia; order Rodentia; family Cricetidae; genus Microtus; species Microtus ochrogaster. The sequence continues at coordinate 27,206,624 of NC_022027.1, forward strand.
ATTGAGGGCTTTTCAAATGTCTTTAGAGACTGGATATTATTTTGCATTTCACAAGCAAATATACTATACAGAAAACAAATAAACAACAAAAGCCACCACCCCATGCATCCCATCCCTACCACATGAGAAACAGGAGAAGACGAAACGTGGCATAGAGGATTGTCTTTGGAGCCTCTTGTGGATAGAGAGGTTAAGGACCAACCTTGGCAACTCTAGGGCTTAGGGGGCACTACTGGCAGAAGATAGCACAGAGCTCAAATAGATGTGATAAATGTTCTCCACTATAGCAGAAAAATAAAATTCTATTCGTTCATTTGTCAACTTAGTATATATATATACTAGACTAGGCATTTGAAGATGATAAAATTAACTAAGAAAATAAATTGCATAAAAAATTGAGTAACAGGTGAAAGAGGACTGTAATGTCTGTTTAGATTTACTATTTTATAATATGCTGGTGAAAATTATGGATGGAGAGCAATCTACATTAAGGAAAGTAGGGTGCACTGCAGCCTCATGTAAGAATAGCTACTTGAATTTTCACAAATTTTAAGAAAGATTTTTAGATACATTAATTCAGTCGCCAAGAAGGGGACCCCACATTTCTCTAAAACTTCCCACCTGTCCTTTGATTGTTTTGTATAAGCAGGATTCAGAGCCCAGGAGGACAGGGGATAATCGAAATGCAGGAACTGAACAAAAAAAGCCAGTCAAGGCAAGGCCTCCTGGAGGTTGAGACAAAGGGATTAGAAATTCAGTACCAACCTTAGTTACTTAGAAAGCTCTACTTCACCCTTAGCTATGTAAGATCCTGTTTTGAAAATAATTAGATAAACAAATAAACAGAAATCCTCTGTGCTGATTTGGAAGAAAATGACCCCCAGAAGAGTGACATCATTAGGAGGTGTGACCCTGTTGAAGTAGGTGTGGCCTCTTTGGAGGAAGTATGTAACTATGGGGGCAGGCTTTGAGATCTTTTTAAATCAAGCTTCTTTGAGTGTGATACACAGTCCACTTCCTGTTGTTTTCTGATCAAGATATAACCAGCTCTGTGTCCAAATGATATTTGGAAAAACCATATCGTTTTAATTATAATGGATTACTATTATTTTCTTTAGGCTTGTGAACCACACAACAACCAGGCTTTTTTAGATTTAACTATATGCACAATCAACACAGTACAGTGTTTGGCTAAGAGAATATTTAAAGATTTTTCAACTTAAGTTTTCTTACATACTTAAATTTCTTGTTTGACATAGTCTTGTGCCATACAAATATAATCTACACTAATAACTTAGACACATATGGACTAATAAAGTAAATCATAACATATACACCTAAAGATATTCACATATGACAATGGGACACTACTGTCACATTTCTCAAATTTCCTTTAATAGAACCGGTGCACATTAGACATTTTCTAAAAAAAAATTTATAATTTGGACAAGATAATAAAGCAGCACGAAATGGAATAATCAAGTAAGATATAACTTTAAGAATTATTTTCTCCCCACCAACTAATATACCAACCAACCAACAAACAAACAAAAAAACACCTAAATATAAAACAAAACAGTCATAAAATGTGTCTGAGAAATGATGATGCCAAGATGACTTGCAGTATCTTTCCTCACAATGCACTATCCTTTCCCAAGTAGCTGAATACATTAGAAACAGCACAATATTATCCATTTTTTAAAAATAACCCAACACAAAAGGTTGCCAAGATACTGAGCTTTTATCATTTCTAAAGCTTGTTCTCACAGTTAGATTTTTTTCTGTCTACCCTACGTGCTGGTGTTTGTTGCTATAGTTAAATCCAATTTTCATTTTCAGTGCTGTTACATGCTGCTGCGGAGCTGAACAAAAGGCTAGCAATGTTATGTCTTCGGGAGAAAGTGCCCTGTCAGGGTGCGGCTGCAGTTTATTTCCATGGAAAATTTTAAAAGTCTGAATGATACCAAGATTCCTACATTTTTGCCACACCCAAATGCATTCTAAACATAACACACCTTCATCCTTTTGTGATCCTTCTAGACCATATTCAGAAAACTCTCCTTGTCTGAGAAAAGCTAACCTGAACTCTGAGTCAACCGGAACTAAAATGGAGTCTTAGCCAAAATTCCAAGTAGATTGGCTAGAATTCTCTGCCTTCTGTGATTCATCATTTGTACTTTTTCCTGCTTTTTTAAATTTTAGTTTTGAGATTATAATCTAATTACATCATTTCCCCCATCGCTATTCTCCCTGCAAGCTCTCTTATATACCTCTCCTTGCTTTGTTGTTGTTGTTGTTGTTCAAATTCATGGTCTCTTTTCAACTGCTGTTGCATGTATATATGTATATGTATGTACATATATATGCCTAAATACAGTCTTTTCTGTATGTATAAGCAAGTGATGTGTTCTTCCCTGGAGAAGACTATTTCTCTTCCACACTCAGGGCTCCTTAGAGGCCTGCAGTTCTCATGTAGGGTTGAGGTCTCCTGGGCTTTTCCTTGCTGCCCTTCATTCTTTAAAGTTTTGTTGTGTTATGTTATGTTATGTTATGTTATGTTATGTTATGTTATG
>NC_022027.1:27209296-27213019 GCF_000317375.1 Microtus ochrogaster
TATGTTATGTTATGTTATGTTATGTTATGTTATGTTATGTTTTGTGTGGACAAAGAGTCTCATATTGCTGGAGATGAACTGGCACTTGCCCTATACTAAGGAAGTCTTTGACTTCACATCAGAAGAGGCCTCCCTTTCTCTGTGCTGAAATTATGGTATTTCTAGGCATGTTGAACCATCTCAGCCATGGTTGCCCCTACAATCTGACCACATGTCTTTTTCTCCATTACCTCAGGGCCACCTGGGGTTGTTCCAGCAAAAACTCTCTTAGGTCAATGAATTTTCCCTTATACTTCATGTTCACTTTCTAATTCTCCATACACTGATTCCCAACCCCAATCCTTGACCATAAATCTGCACGTTTGCTTGTTCTACTGTAAGTTACATTCTGACTCTCCTACTGAAAACTATCATTATGGAACCTGCAGTGTTCTAAAGATGCCTGGTAAAATCCAAAATCCATCTTTCTGTTCTGAAATAAACATTGTGATTAATTTATCTTCTTTAGCAGAAAAAAATCCCCCCTTTTCACTTTGGCAATATTTGTTACATGTGACTCCCACTGTATATTGATATGCTACATAGGAGAATATAATACTCAGAGGACCTTATCTTCATACAGGCTTTGTCTTAGATCTCTGGTTAGTTGCTTTCATCACAGCCCCCTTTTTATGTATTCAAGGAATTCACAGCCTTAAATAAAAACTGAAATGGATAAGGAAATTGCAATGATTATTTCTGAAAACATGTGCATAAATAATGTATAAATAATTCAAATCAACTGTGTGTTTCCTAGATTTCTTTGATTTTTCTCATCAATGAACTATCCTAGAAAAGCATAATGATTATATTTTAAGTCTAGGATTTTGGGTATCTACAGTTCTCTAGAGGAAAAAACAAAAATACCTTATCTTAAGGAAGAGGCTCTAAAGAACATTCTCAAAATAGTAATCCCATTCAAAAAAAAAAGATTTAATTCATTTACATCTCTGTTCCATTAATATCCAAAAGCTATTTTCCATGTCCGTCTCTAAAACTTTCTTTGTTCCATCTGACACTGGAAATATCTCTCCATCGTTAGAGTATCCATCATGTCTTCTAAGCTGCCATTCACAAGATGCATGCCCTTTACTGTTTCATGAGACAGCTGAAAGTCCATTCTCTGGAAATCTTTCCTGAATAATCTCATCCTACAATTCAACCACATAGTTAGTTCTTAGAGTAAAAAAAGAAATGCACAGAAATCAAGCGCTCGAAAACTGAGATTCACATCTATAGATGTGTGCTAAAAGTTTGACAGTTCCAGACCACCGATCATTACACATGTAAAGGTTGCTTGTTTATTATGATCCTTAGAAGCCTGGTTTGTAACTGCCCTAAAACTGGATGAATTTTGTCTTCTGTAAAGGAAAATAGCAAATGGATTGAAGGTCCCATTAACTTATTTATCCCTTAGATTGGTGGTTCCCAACCTTCCCAATGCTGTAACCCTTGAATGCAGTACCTCATTTTATGGTGACCCACAACCATAAAATTATTTTCATTGTTGCTTCATAACTGTAATTTGCTACTTTTATTAATTGTAATGAAATATCTGTGTTTTCCGATAGTCTTAGGTGATACATGTGAAAGGGCCCTTTTATTACCCCAAAGAGGCCACGACCCACCAGTTGAGATCCACTGCCTTAGAGGGTGCCGCCTATTTTCATTTTAATAGAATCTATACCAACCCTAATTAATAAGAAATAGTGTTTTACTTTGTATGCCTTTGCTTTTAAAGGGCAGGAGCAATGTCTGAATAGTGACTATGTTTTTTTTCATTCCAGAAATAAATTTAGCCATCTTCCCTCAGATATCAAGTTACAAATGAATCCAGAATTTAAGGTAGTCATACTCACCATGTTTTATTCTCTTGGCTGTCCTACACATACTAAGATATTTCCAGATTTTAAAATCTGTTCTCTAATCCTGCCCAGTGCAGACTATAATGTCCTGGGCATTACTATCTGAAGGATTCTCCCCTGCTTTTTCAGCAGACTCTTGCTAGATCTATTGTTCAATATGTGATTTCAATCATATATTATTAATTGTGAAAACCAAACAATTCAACACAGCAAACTCACTAGTCCTTTTTTCTAAAGTGGGTTGTGGCAATAGCAAAATCAATTTACCTACTTGACTTCAGAGGGGACAAAAAAGAATTCAGAAAACAAAGGAAATAATTCTTGTTTTTCTGGAGAATGCATTGTAAATAATTGATTTTATTTTGATCAAATTTTGACAACTACACCAAAGAATAAAAACATGATAATTGTAAAGATTTTCTTGATGAACTTGATGCCATTTTTACTTACAGCATAAATCATTGCAAATGACTTAAGCAAGAACAAGAGATTGCAACATTTACAACATTGTCACAAAAATATCTAAGGGGCTTTGTTATAAATTTGACCAGCAGGAACATGGGGTCAATTATGTCTTAACAGGTCCAATTCAGCTCAATTTTAAAGCTTAAAATAATGCTCACTTTGTATATTGGGTTAGATGATGAAAGGTATACACAGAGCCACCCTGCTACTTCTGGACCATCCTAGTTACTGTACTCTATGAAGAGGCTCTGTGACCAAAGGAACTAATAAAAAAACAGTATTCAATTGGGCACTTGCTTACAGTTTCAGAGTGTGAGTGCATGGCCAGCAGGATGGGGAGCATTGGAGCAGTAGCTGAGAGCTTAACTCTGAACCACAATTTGGAGGCAGAAGGAGAGAAAGAAAGAGAGAGAGCTAACTGGGAATAGCATAGGCTTTTGAAACCTAAAAGCCCATCCCCAGCAACAAATCTCCTCCAACAAGGCCACACCTCCTAAAGCTCCCTAAAGAGTTCCACCAACTGGGAACCAAACATTCAAATATATTAGCCTTTGAGGAGCAGTCTCGGTAAGAAACACAACCGGGGCCAAGTTTTTGTTTGTTTGCTTGCTTGTTTTTCAAGATAGGGTTTCTTAGTAGATATGGAGCCAGTCTTGGAACTTACTCTGTAGAGTAGGCTGGCCTTGAACTCACAGAAATCTGCCCACCTCTGCCTCCTGAGAGCTGAGATTAAAGGTGTGTTCCACCACTGCCTGGCCAGGGGTCTAGTTTTTAAAGGTAGATGAAAAATTAATCCAAAAAGTCCCTACAAGTAGAATATTCATATTTGGTGGTTCTGATCTTTTCCTTTCTCATTCTCTTGATGCTACCAATTTTAAATCAATTATTTTTTAATTTATAGGATAACTCATATCTCTAATCTATGCAAACTTCTTCAATTTCTTTGATTATGTGATTTTTGGGGGTTTTTGCATCTGATGATCCTTAAGTATGTCTTTTCACTTGAACACCATTTTTTTTTAATAACCTAGAGGACTCTTGGCTTTCTTAGCTTTAGTAATAACCGCTGTGTATGACCAACAGTTTTCTATCATGAGGGCTCATCTTGATCCCGGAAATAAATATCTCCACTATTCCTTTATTGCTGAATAAAGCACACACACACACACACACACACACACACACACACACAGAGAGAGAGAGAGAGAGAGAGAGAGAGAGAGAGAGAGAGAAACATCCATGCTAGCTTCTGTTTTTTCAGGATTAATAACATATATCTTTTCCTCCACTAAAGTTTTATATTTACAGATGTTTTTATTTGTTTGTTTTTTGAGACATGTTTTTCTGTGGCTTT
>NC_022027.1:27213119-27236520 GCF_000317375.1 Microtus ochrogaster
AGAGAGAGAGAGAGAGAGAGAGAGAGAGAGAGAGAGAGAGAGATTCTTTATCTACTTTTCTATTGCTAGATATCTTCATCTACATTGATCCTAAGCATGGTTACTGTGAAAAGTGTCAGTCCTCTTTTATTTAAAGGACACTATGCCCTGCCTTCCTTTCTGTATTCCCAGGGTGTCCTGAGACCACCTGCGGCAACATGAGCAACCTTCTTGGTGTCCTTCCTAGCAAATAATTTGTATTGTGATGATCCAAGCCAAGATCAAAACCGTGAAAAAAATCAGGCTTCTGAAGTTTATTAGTTCTTGTATTTGTGTCACTTGAATAAAACTAGAAATCAGAAATATTCTTGAGATGATTATCTTTGCTTTATCTGGTGAACAACAGTCCTGGACAGAGAGCATTCATGTCTTCTCGAGAAAAGCACAACACAAGTGAATTACCAGATATATGCAACAATAACAATCACATATGTTGCAGAAACACTGCACAGAAATGCTACTTCTATAGCAATTAAAAAGAAATCTCCTTGAATAACCCTGAATTAAGAGGTTTCAATAAGGCAAAGACTTGTAATTGGTCACAGTCTATCCCATAGAATTCAGAGTGGCATATGATTTAAGGCAAATGACTGAAATCTGAACTTCCTCATTTTCTTTACTTGAGCTTTGGACCTTCTTAAAGCTTTACTGTCACTCACAACTTTGTCTTTCAATGATTTGTTCAGTTTTATTTTGGTAAGTACATTATAATGGTGTCTGAAATACTCAGGATCTTTCCAAGTTTTAGGAGATGGTGTGAAGTTTGTTAGTTTAGCATTTTATTTGGAAAAGGTATAGTTATGAGAAAATTGTTAGGCACCACAACAAATGGATTTCTGATGAATGGAAACTATACTACAACAACAATAACAAAACAAAGCAAAAAAAAAAACAGATGATGCCAATTGTTCCAGGAACATTAAATAATATAAATTAATTATTAGTATTTCATCTCGGGAAAACTTAACAATCCTCAGGTGTCCACCAATTAAACCTTCCATGGTAGTTAAGGATTCTAACAGTTTCCTATAAGACAAACCTAATAAAATCTAATGTTTGTTAAAGATTTACTATATGTCAAATCTAATTCTCAACATGTTGCATGTATTGGCTCATTTAATCCTTATAACAACACTGTGGAGCTGCAATGAAAATGCTATTATACTATTTTTAGATGAGACACTGAGGCTCAGAAGGATTAAGTAATTAGCTAAGGTTGTTTGGCCAGAATCCAACGAAAGCTGTTTAGTTTTATAGCCAAGGTTCTTGACCACTCTCCAAATGGCTCTCAAAAGAGCAGAGTTACATTAAACCAGAACAGTACAGTTGCTAGGAGTCTACTGGATCCAAATGCACATTATCATCCTAATAAAAACTTCTGTTCTCCAAATCAGACCTATGCTACAGACAGCCTATGGTCAGGGAGTACTAGGATTCATGGGACACTTAAAATTCCCAAGTGGTCTGTAATCCTGTACCTGCATATTCATTGGAGGCCTTGTGGGAATGGGGAAGAACAAGAGTTTTTGTTGAATTAGATGACTAACATTCCATCAGTGTAGGTATCATGACTAGAACTGTGTAACATTGAAATTCACATAATAGGAAATCTTCAAAGAAAGCTGTTAACAGCACTCTAATAAGTATGTTTAGCAATTAGAAGAGAAAGATACACAAAAAGCAGAAATCCTGATGTTAGTTGCAGATTGGCTAAACTCTTGTTCAGACTCTCTGACCATTGCTATTAGTGGTAACGATGATGCCTGATCCCTCAGTAAATGCTTATCTATCACTTCTTGATCTGTCTTCATTCTAAGGCTATCTAAATAACCTACAACATTCTTCTCACTCAATTCCTACTTGTTGTTACCAGTAATATTGTCTAAATAGTTCTCTAATACATACCCACTCTTGTTTCTTTATCAAACTCCCTCTCCTCTTCTCCTAATCCTCATGCTTACTTTTAAAATGTTTTAGAAATGCAGAATGATGCAATTTCTCTCAGTCATTTTCACCTAAAGACGTACAAACTATACTCTTTGGTTATTTGATGAAACTGCTCATGCCAAAGACAATAAGTCCAGGGATTCTGCAATCCCCTAGCCCTGCTCAGCTAAACTTAGAGCTGAAAGAATCAATAAAAAAAATCCACTTACTTTCTAGTCTTTACCTTATCAAAGAACCTTGATATGGGAAAAATATATGATGTTTATGGTCAGATAAATCAGGGTCAGTGTGTTGACTTTGCTATGATACAGACTGAATCATGATAAAATGACAATATCCTATAATCTCTATATGCTATCAAATAGAGATAATTATATACAAAGGGGCAACTAGACTTCTGAAGCTCTGTGCATTAGCCCTACATCTACTTACTCCTTTCTAGTTCCTCTTTGAGAGGAGAATTGACAATATGCCTGCTTATTTCAAGATGTTCACTGGACTCTATTAATAGTAGCTAGGATCATAACACAGACATGCATTTGACTTTTGCTTTATGATACTTTTTGTGAGATATCTGGTTACACTGTGCAAAGATATGTCACTGTGATTGGTTTAATAAAAAAAAAACTGAATAACCAATAGCTAGGCAGGAGGTACAGGTGGGACTTCTATACAGAGAGAACTCCAGGAAGAAGAAAGGGGATTCACCAGCCATATGCAGAGGAAGCAGGAAATATAGGATGAGATGTAAAAATCATGAGCAATGTAACAACACTCACATTAATAGAAATGGGTTAATTTAAGTTAGAGGTAGTTAGAGGCAAGACTAGCCTAAGAACAAGATTTCATAACAAATAAGAAGTCTCTGTGTCTTTATTTGGGAGCTGACTGGTGGGACAGAGAAAGACTTGTTACTATACTTTACCACAGTGAAATCAGTCTGAAGTTTTGCAAGGTGTATGAGACAGACAGAGAGAGAGGGAAGAAGAGGGAGAGAGAAAGGGGGAGGGATAGAGAGAGAGAGGAGATGAGAGGGAGAAAGAGAGTGGGGGATAGAGAGAGAAGCAGCCAAACAATTAGTTTCTTCCCCACGGAATTCTGTGTGGAAAAATGCATTTGGTTTGATAACAGATTGTTCATTCCAATAAACTATTATGTTTAAGATATCAGTTAAGTCATGGGAGGATGTACCAAAATGAATAGAATTCACTTCTGTCTTTAATGACTTTAACACACACACAAACACACACACACACACACACAAACACACACACACACACAAATAACAGTAATGAAGATAAGATTTCAGATGTGAGCAGATCCTGGTGGCACATGTCTTTAATCCCAGGACTCAGAAGGCAGAGTCAGGTGTTCAGGGAGTTCAAGGGCAGTCTGATTTATATAGTGAGTTCCAGGAAAGTTAAGGATACAGTGAGAACTTCCTTCAAAAAGACAAACAACAAAGAAAAACAGAAAACCAACACATGCACACAGATTCAGAATTTCTTTAACGTAAGTGTAGATATGAACTGATTAGCCATGTTAGGGGTCTGCAGACAAGAGTAGCTGCAGAACTCAACATAACTTAGAGTATGCTTTCAATCACCCCCCTCCCACACTAACACATTATTCCTTTCTCAAGGCAAAAGGCATTTATGTCGTTACTTCCAAAATTCTGAAATGAACACAACTGTCTCCAGGCCGTTCACCCCAGTGCTTCAGACTATCATGTATACTCTGCTGGTAATGTCATTTCTGACCTAAAGCTTACAACAAGGCATCTTATTACCCTCTGGCTACACCATATTTAGAGGAAATGCAGTCCCTGTAGTATCAAATTCTTCAATATTATTTAGAGTTCTACCATGCTCTGTTGGGGAAAGGGGAGGCAAAGAGAACTCTGAGCCTTTCCCCCAAATGGCATGCTCACTGTTCTTCTCTTCACCATTTTAGGGAGTCTAGACAGCAGCATCTTGTCCCTATGCTACTCCATGTTAGTGACATTTGCTTTATGTTCTTAATCCTTTAAAACCTAATTAATGAAAAGCAACTTGGGATTAAGAACTCATGCTGTTATCTACTTTAAAAGCACAATTCTCATAAATAAAATAAAATTGTTTTTTAAATGTCATTCAAATATTGAAGGTACATTTTGAAGAAAAAAATAGTTTTTTTTATATTCAGGTAGCTTCTTTCAAACCCAAATACACACTTGCAAAATAATAGGATTTGCTATTGACTCCCAGGGAAGTTTTCTCATACTGAGCTTGATAAACCTCTAATAATGAACATGGGAACAAATTGGTACTAATAATATATGCAAATCAAGGCACAAGTAAGGTTTAAGAACATAGTACACAGCAATATAAAAAGTAAAAATCAGAAAACATGAGTGACCAGGGCAGAGAGAAAAAGTGGGAAAATCCAGTAAGAATATCAGAGAACATTCATCTTCTATCATACTGAAAAAGATGTGAGGCTGTTGTAGGAGGCCATTGTTTGTTCTTGGCTGCTCAGCCCCAAAATAATCAACAGAGACCATATTATTTGCAATACTATTTTGCAAATAGCTTAAACGTATTTCTGGCTAACTCATAACATAAATTAACCCATCTCCATTAATCTATGTATCACCATGAGGCTGTGGCTTACCGGGTAAAGTTCTGGAGTCTGTCTCTGGTGTGTGTGGGGGGCTACTTGGCATCTCTAGGCTCTGCCTTCTTTCTCCCAGCATTCAGTTCAGTTTTACCCACCTCCCTTTATTCTGTCTTGTGCAGGACTAAGACAATTTTTTATTAACCAATGGCATTTACAGCATACAGAGGGGAATCCCACATCACCTCCCCTGATCTGTGGATCACCAGAACTCACAGGCTGGATGCCCCAGAGACCTAGGATAGAAACAAACAGGACTATAGAGGAAAACATCAATGTAGTAATGCCTAATGATATTCTGCTCTACTTATAGATTTGTGCCTAGCCCAATTGTCATAAGAGAGGCTTCATCCAGCAACTGATGAAAATGAATACAGAGACCCACAGTCAAACATTAGGTGGAGATTGTGAATCCTAAATAAGAGGAGGATAAAGGACTGTAGGAGCCAGAGGGGTCAAGGACACTGTTGTGGAAGCTGTGGGCTGCTTTCCTGCTACCTGGCTCCTGGCCGCCTGGCTAGCTTATGCCCCAAAATAACAACACATGAACTGTATTCATATAAACACTGTTTGGCCCATTTCTATTAATGTGTGTAGCACCACGAGATGGTGACTTATCTTGCTTAACCCATATTTAGTAATCTGTGTAGCACCAGTCTTACCAGGAAAGATTCAGCATGTCTGACCTGGCAGCTTGCTTCATTGCGTCTGCCCCAGAGAGGAGCAGCATGGCGTCTGAGCTCACTTCCTCTTCCTCCCAGCATTCTGTTCTGTTTACTCCACCCACCTATGTTCTAACCTATCAGGCCAAGCAGTTTCTTTATTAATTAACCAATGACCTTCCTTCATCAGGCCACCACAGGAAAATCCACAGAATCCAGTAACCTGGGCTTATAGGGACTCACAGAGACTGAATTGACAACCAGGGAACATGTATGGGATTGACCTAGGCATTCTGCATATATGTGACAGCTGTGTACCTTAGTCCTCCTGTGGGACTCATGACTGTGGGAACAAGGGTTGTCTCTGACTCTCTTGTTGGTGATGTGGGAGTGTCATATATCAATCTGTTGATTTCATTGGCTAAGCAATAAAGAAACTGCTTGGCCCTCATAGGTTAAAACATAGGTGGGAGGAGTAAACAGAACAGAATGCTGGGAGGAAGAGGAAGTGAGCTCAGAGAGACGCCATGCTCCTCTCTCCCAGGCAGATGTGAGATGCGATAGCTCTGCTCTCTGGGGCACACGCGATGAAACTCCAACCCAGGATGGACATAGGCTAGAATCTTCCCAGTAAGCGCACCTAGCGGTACTACACAGATGATTAGAAATGGGCTAAATTAATATGTGAGAATTAGCCTAGAAGAGGCTAGATAGAAATGGGCCAAGCAGTGTTTAAAAGAATACAGTTTGTGTGTTGTTACTTCGGGCATAAGCTTTCAGGTGGCCGGGGTGCTGGGGACGCAGCCCCGCCGCTCTTATTACTACATGTTGGCTTTTGGGACCCTATTTCTCATACTGGGTCGCCTTGTATAGTCTTAATATATAGAAAGATGCTTAGTCTTACTGTAACTTGATATGACATGTTTTATTGATATTCATGAGAGGCCCATCCTTTCCCATACAGAAAAAGAGAAGTGGATTGGGTGGTGGGAACGGAGGGGGGTTGGAGGAGGAACTAGAAGGGGAACTGACTGTAAAATAAGCTAGACTGTAAAATAAATAGATAAATAAATTTTAAAAAAAGAAATTCTACAAGATTAAATTTAGGGTTTAAGATGAGTAATTTTATTACATACATGTATCTGTGCAGATTCATGTTGAGAAAGGAAAAGGGAAGAATAAGGAAGAAAAAGACAGAAAGAATGAAAGGCAAAGAAAATATTACTTGAAAATTCCTGGAAATCATGGGGAAACTCAAATTTCCAGATACACAATATGTTTGTCTTATACCTTGTTTCCAGAGTCCACCCTTCGCCTTAATTTTTCTAGAAATTCCCATTCATTCACATTTGTGCCTCATTCAGTTATTAACCATGTCCCATTTTCCTCTTTAAAATGTCTCTATTTTGACAATCAATACATACCATTCTTCCTAAGCAAGCATCCTGTTACAAATACAGATACAAATAGACTGCAAACACAGATAGAAGAAAGTTATATGTTAAGTTACTGGACAAAGGTGAAATTCGTGTGGAGTACACTTTATAAAGAGACTTTTACTGCCTTGGAAGTGAACCTTACCATTAGAAAAGAAGCAAATGTGCAAGGTTATGTACTCAGACTCTTTAATATTCTATCAGACATCAATTAAGGGTTTGCTGAGCACACTATAAGTCCTGGTCAGCATTTTGAAAGGCAATTTGGAAACTTTGTAAAGTACAGAATAAAACCCTCAGTGAAAATGAAGTCTAAAACTATGTCCTGTGCTGGCATATCTCTCTATTCCTATCTCACAGAAATCTATAGAAAGTCACACAAAACCAAACAGGGTAGGAGGTCAATGGCAAGTTCACCCCCTGGGCTGCAGAGCTGGAGGAATAATAAGATCAAGTTAACGAATATTTCTTGCTATTAGTTCATCATTCCAAGGCCTGTAAAATATACAGATTAGTAGAAAATTCAAGCTACTTAATATTCCATTGAAATGAAACCATGGTCCCATTTTTTATACTTTCCTCTATGCCTTAAAGAAATAAAAGGATCTAGGATGATGATGAATTCAAATAAAGCTTATTTGAGAGGTTCTTTCCAATTATTTTTTATCTTATTTTATTATTTTTGCTTTTTGAGACAGGGTTTCTCTGTAGCTTTGAAGTTATTTGAGATTTTTAAGGAAGACCATAGGGGTGCTGTTTTCTTTCCCCAATGAACTACTCTCAAACATAAAGCATGGAATAGATACCCATTTTTTAGTGAGTAAAAAGAAAATAAAGCAAATTAAAATGTTAATATTTAACAAATATTAATATATAGATACACTATAAAGATATTCATTTTAGTTCCCCTCTTTTGTTCTGCTAAACCAGAGTATAACATATCTTTTCTACTATTGTGGGACATAATTAATGCTATTAGCTTGGAAAATTAATTCTCTAAATTTATGTAAATGCCTAAACCTTTTTTACCTGTAAGTGTCAAATAGCCATAACTAAAACTTTGAGTTAGAGAATTGAACTATTCACAAAGCAGCTGATACCAGGAGGAATAGGCATGATTACAAAGCCTGTTAAATTAAGAGTTCCAACTGGGTCAGTTCACATACTGCTTGGTTTTTCTCATGTGTGAAGCAAGAAAGTCAATGGTATTTACGTGGAGTAAATTACATATGGAGTAAACTGAAACTTGAAGTTCAAACACACTAGAGAGGAGATCGTGAAACTTTGGGCCTTCTTCATGATTTACAGAGATATCCACTTGGAATTTATCTATATGAAAAGGAAAGTTCTCTGTTTCAAAATAAACTACAGGGAATTAAACATGTGAACCACTACATGTCATGAGAAACTGGAAAAGATCTATGGCTTTCCAATCAACCCATGCTTTCAATGAACCAATGCTTCCAGTGAACCAGGGCTAACCAAATAAGCTGCCCTCCAAACACTTTACATGCCCAGCGTTACTATTTAAGAAAAAAATCCCATCTTAAAATATTGCCTTTCAATTCAGTTAAAATAGTCTTGTTAAATAATAATGCAGTATCAACTAGTTGGCTAAATGTGCATAGGCATCACTTGAATATATCCATTATAATATTTGTTGGGCCGGGCGGTGGTGGCGCACGCCTTTAATCCCAGCACTCGGGAGGCAGAGGCAGGCAGATCTCTGTGAGTTCGAGACCAGCCTGGTCTACAAAGCTAGTTCCAGGACAGGCTCCAAAGCCACAGAGAAACCCTGTCTCGAAAAACCAAAAAAAAAAAAAAAAAGAAAGAAAAAAACCATAATATTTGTTGGATTATATTCATTTAAATTGAATTTTACTGTTCTATATGAGTGTTAACTTTGAGGCTACATTAATTCAAGAAGTCATCTATTCCAGATGTTGATTACATTAATCCCTAAAGAAGAAAACACAATTTAAAACAGTTGGATTAAATTAAATATGAAAAATAAAGCTTTATAATCTACAAACTTTGTCAACTCTTTACCAAGTGAGTCATTTTCTCCTCAGCTAATATTTTCCATATTCATCTCATTTAGTTCATAGGAAGAACAAATTTGACACATCATATTGTATATTCAACATATATCACATGTGTCTCTGTGTGTTCCTAAGTATATATAAAACAACCTGGTCAGTCCATATCAGGTTACTTGTATGTTCAAGTTTACTTGTACATTTATGTTTTCAGGTACCAGTTGGTTTCTTCCTGTTAGGACCATGCAAATGTTAAGCACTCACAAACTATTTTTCTAAGGTCCCTATTTACTTTTTTTTCAATAAATAAAATTTATTAACTATTGTCAAAGAGTCTGGGGTATCTGAGATCCTGATTTGAATCATTTGTGCAATATAAACAATTGGAAGAAAAGTACATATCTATAGCAGCATCCATATCATAAAGTTCATCGACATCACAGAACATGTGCTGTTCAGGGCTGAAGAAAATGAACATTTTAACTGGAATCTCTCCTTTTACTCCTTAATATAGTTAATTTTAGTCCTTAATATAGTTAAATCTATCTCAAGAACTCAAACTCTTTGAGTAACCATTTTTTTGGGTGTAGAAAAGCCCAAGTCTCGTTGGTTTTACTCAAGATCATTGCTTTATCTAAAACTTGTTTCATCATGCTGATTCTTCAGATCCCTTTTTACTTTTTGTATTGAAGAAAGTCCTCAATCAGCGTCCTTACTGGTCTTGAACTTTGAAGCACAGGTAAGCCTTGAACTTGGGTTTTTCTACCTCAAACTCCTCAGTATCTGAGATACTAAGCCTGTGGCACAGAGTCAAGGGAAGTAGTTAACTGCTAAATAGGGAGTAATTGTACAACAATGAAAATAAAAACCATTCATTCCATAAATTATTTTTATAATGCTATGCAAAGGTGCTACATGGATGTAAAGGATACCATAGATTGTGTTACAATGTCAGTGTGAGTCATGCCAAGTTGGCAATAACACAAAAATGCAGTGTAAGTGTTCTCAGTTTGTTGTATGAGTTTATAACTATGAAGCAAATTCTTGTGTATATATAACTTGGAAAATACTTGGTTTGGATTTACAGAGTTATTGGCTGGTGTCTTGAAAGTGGATGTAACCTATTGTCAAGAGTGTAAGAAGACCAGAAAACAGAAATATACTCATGAGCGACAATATTTGAAGCTTTTTTTTTTTTTAAAAAAAAAAAGAGTGAAGTAGTAAGACTAAGTAGTCACAAAATGCACAAAGAAAGCAGAGTGGCACTGAAAACTGAGGGACAATGCCACTATAAAAGTAATGCCATTACCACTAGTTCCCTAGATCCCCGGAGGCAGAAGTTTTTATCAAAGTGAGTGATTCACTAAAAAAATCAGATAATGTATAACAAAGAAACAGAGGACATTATTAAGCTTTAGAAAAATGAGTTTGGTTAGGGATATAAAATTGACAGAATTCCAAGTGGTTTTTAAAATTTCTTTGAGAAAGAAAAAAAACTTCTGAAACTCTCTGGGTGTGGAGTGAGAGAAGGCCGCAGGTATAGAGCAAAATGAAAAAGACCTGAGGTTGGAAAGGTGGCAAGCAGGACACACTAGAATAGAGACACGTCATATAAATTGCCATTCGTTTTTGTGAACACATGCAGAATATTGTTCCATCTAGTCACTCTCAATCATAGAAATGCAGAGAATGGTTGTACATTTCATCATGAGAACAATTTCAGACATGGAGGAGATTGACTGGATGTAATATGGATATCAAGGAGAACACAGAAGGAAGTGAAGGCAGGAAGTAACAAATGGATGATATAAGCCAAGAGAATAATGACAAGATTAGTGATGGGAGGTTTGGAGATTTATGGGGCTTCAAATTAAACAAAAAATGAAAAAAGAAATAGTTCAATAAACAATCTGGAAATTCAGAACGTTGTTAGAGACTATTCTTAGCTAGTTAGTTTGTTTCTCAACTTGACACAAGAGTCATCATGGAAGAGTTTACCTCGATTGAGAAAATGTCACTGCCAGATTAACCTATAGGCAAGCATGTGGGATATTTTCTAGATTACTTATTAATGTGAGAGGGCGTGGTCCGTTGTGAGCTCTGCAGTCCCTGGGCAGGTGGTCCTGGGTTGTGTAAGAAAGCCCTCTGAGAAACTCATGGAAAGCAAACCAGTAAGCAGCATTACTCCATGGTCTCTTTTTAGCTCACCCTTTCATCAACATTTATGCCCCAGCAATGCTTAAGTAGGCACAGGCAGTCCATTTATGACGGTTCTCCAGTTATCCAGTTAGTCCCACTCTGGGCAATCCTACATGCTTGTGTTATTGTCATACCCAAGGTTTTTGGGGGGCCTCCTTCTTTGTCTTATCCAGTACACTCCTCCAAGCAGTGCTATCTTCAGGTATCTGCCATTATTCATTTTCATGACAAGGCTGAAGTATCTGAAGCACCATTCCCATATCCTGTAGTTTACTTCCTTAAGTAGATGGAAATGTTTTTTAATAGCATGCCTCGAATCATCCTGAGACATGCCATCTCAAACACATTCAGCTGCTGTTCTGTGGAGCATTTCATTGTTTCGGAGTTGTAAAGAAGGCAGCTCAAGACAAGTGTCTCACAAAAACATAATTTTTTATTGTTGTTATGTCTCTTGCTGACCAAACCTTTTCTAGTGCCTGGAATTCAGCACTCACTATCCCTCTCTGCCTCTTGACATCTAAAATAGTTCCCTCATTTCAACTGTGGTTTCCTCCCAGATAGGTAAGGTTGACTGTTTCCTTGAGGTTCTGATTCTTTAATTACAATGCTAAAATCCTTGTGTGCCCTTCCCATGTGCTGTATTTCAGTCTTCTCGATGTTTACTTTCATACCAAGAGACATTGAAGAAATATTTAATATTGGCAGGAGCATGATAGAGGAAGCTATCAAGATAGCAAAATGCAGGAGCAGAAGGAGAGGGAGCACGAGCAAGGAACTCAGGACCGCGAGGGGTACACTCACACACTGAGACAATGGGGATGTTCTATCGGAACGCACCAAAGCCACCTGGCCTGGGTCTGAAAAAGCATGGGATAAAACCGGACTTGCTGAACATAGCGGACAATGAGGAATACTGAGAACTCAAGAATAATGGCAGTGGGTTTTTGATCCTACTGCACGTACTGGCTTTGGGGGAGCCTAGGCAGTTTGGATGCTCACCTTACTAGACCTGGATGGAGGTGGGTGGTCCTTGGACTTCCCACAGGGCAGGGACCCTGATTGCTCTTCGAGCTGATGAGGGAGGGGGACTTGATCAGGGGAGGGGGAGGGAAATGGGAGGCGGTGGCGGGGAGGAGGCAGAAATCCTTAATAAATAAATACATTTAAAAAAAAATATAGCAAAATGCAGAAAGGCCCCAGGAATGAATGACATCATGGAGGACCTGGAGGCAGCTAAAATAGGCTCAGGGGCAATGGCACTTCTCAGACTCTTCAGAGAGATATGGGAACACAAAGTGATTTCTACGGAACGGAAGTACTCAGTCATAATTCCTGTACACAAGAAGAAGGACAAGCTGGACCATTTAAATTACATGGGCATTAGTTTGCTGTGCCATAGCAGCAAGATATTATCCTCCATTTTCCTGCAAAGGATCAAGGGAAGAACAGAGGGAATACTAGCAGAGGCATACTGCAGATTCAGAGCTAACAAGAACACAATTGATCAAGTGATGCAGGGATGCTTCCTCTCACCACTAAATTATAATGTATTCCTCGAATTAATAATAGCAACACCCCTGGAGGATGAGGAGATAGGCACACAGATAAGTGGTGTGCAAATTAATAAGTTGCATTTTGCAAACAATACAGCACTTATTGCTGAAAGTCCAAATGAGCTGCAGGCCAGTTTCTTCTGTAACTACTGCCTCCAAATTCCTGACTAGCTTTGTGTTTTTCAGTGATGGACTGTGTTCAGGAAGCATAAACCAAATAAAAAATCCCTCCCCTAGTTTCTTTGTGAAAACAGAAATTGGTACCAGGACAGAGGACTACTGTGACAGAGCTGATTGTGTTGTTATGGAAGGATTAAGAAGGATTTTGGAACTTTGAGCTGGAAAAGCCATCAAAAGTTCAGAGCTTAAGGAGCAGTTGTGGGAATTTGGAAGATAATTCTGAGGGTGTACAGATGACAGAAGCCTGGTTTGTGAAATTTCAGAAGAAAATTTGAGAGTACCTAAAAGATCATTCATGTGATGTATTTGGAATAAGAGTCAATGATGTCTGGCCAGCTGTGTAGTAGGACCTGCAGTAGACTGCATTCCCACCCAGCTCCGCCTCTACACTTAAGAAAACACCAGTACCAATAAAATAAAACCTATTCTTTTCTAGGACAACTGATTCTGGTAATCTGGGGCCGAGAAATTATTGGTGATCAAGAATAAACCACTGTCCTGGAGGTGAAACCTTTATTTCCTCGGGGTCACCACATACCAACTGTGATTCAGAGGTAGCCATGGCTGGATTTCTTGTTGACAGTCAAAGTTAACACTGCATGTGAGTCTCCCGTGTGGTAAAGGTTTTGAAAGCTTGAAAAGGTCATGAGGCTTCACAAAGTGAGAGGCCTAGAGCAGACATTAGTGAAGGTGCAATAGTCGTTTCAGTGCGGACCCCAAGATTGACGTTTCCACGGAGAGAAGTAAAGCCTTGGCACCATGTATCAGGATCAGGGTCTCCGGGGACAGCACCAGAAAGGTAACTGGTGAAGAGGAAATCAGTGGCAATAAAGACCTCGCACATTGGAAGTGCTAGGACTTCGAGATGAAGCTGGGTCGGGAATACAGAAAAGGCTGCCCTTGCCATGCAAGTCAGAACTGGAAAGGTGGGTACCCAAGCCCTCTGGAGCCTGATGTGGGATACTGAGCTATAGGATTTAATTTATACTGTTGGACTTTAGCATTGCTTTGGTCTGATTGCAACTGTGACCTGGTTCTTCCTTTTTGAAGTAAGAAGTATATCAATGTTTTTATTTTTTTTTTTTAATTTTACAGGAGCCTATAGTTAACCTTAATTAATTTTGTGGTTTTGTAGAGTCTTTAGAGCTTTAGACAGATTTAGGGTATTTTTAAAGATAATAAACTTTTAGTAAAGACTGCATAACTTTTAATGTTATACTGTGGTTTATATTATGAAATCATGACATTAAAAAATAAAAAAAAAACATTATGGTTCATTAGTAAAGTATTGGTGTGTCAAGCTGACAAGAAGTCAATTTTTTAGGTTATTTTTTGTCAACTTGACACAAGCTAGAGTCCTCAACTGAGAAAGATGTCCCCTTCAATGTGACCTATTGGTAAGACTGAGGTCCTTCTTGATTAACTATTAAAGAGAGAGGGCCCAGCCTATCAGAGGCTGTGTTGCCACTAGGCAGGTAGTCTCGGGTTGTATATGAAAGCTTGCTAAGCCATGGAGAGGAGGCAGGTAAGAAGGGTCTCTCCACAGTCTCTGCTTTCACAGCACCTTATCCAGGTTCCCACTTAAGTGCCTGCTTTGGCTTTCCATAAATTGGGCTCACACTTTCTTATCCTGACCTCTGACCTCAGAAGAAGCTCTTGAGTATTTGCTTTGTTTGAAGCTTCCAACTTATTTAGGTTTTAGAAGATTTTTTTCTTGCTACTGTGGAAGGTCATTCAATCTTGTCAGAACAGAGAAGTCTCTGCTAACCTATGTTAAGGTGAGACATTATCATCCACTTGACAATCCATTTTAAAAGGGGGCAATTTGCCATTGGCCATGCGAGTGGTATCAGTGGGTATTCCGATGTCCTTATCATGGGAGACAGCCACTGTCTACATGAGAAATAATGGCATCGATTATGAATTATCATGTCATTTTTACCAAACCTGATACTTAAAGACCCCAAGTAGTACCTAGGAAGCAGTAGGTTGCAGATGTCACTTTTCAATACCATTCTTCCTGCCTAGCATTACCAATCACATTGAAATATGAGGGAAATGTAGGGGCCTGTGGGCTGGAACCTCTTTTAGCACTGACTGGCTAAAAGACGTTCCACATGCTAAGCAAGCACAAAAGAAGCCATATACCTAGGGGAGCAGGGAGGAAATTCACAAGGATGAACCTGAGAATTAGCTGGATAATGGGTTCATTTAAATTCCTCATTTAAGGGGATGGAAGTCAAGGCAGTGTTCTCAGTAGACCAAGTTGGAGGAAATGAAGAAACGTCATGATTATTAAAGCCAGCACTGGCATGGAAGGGCTAGATCCCTGTGCTGTGATCAAAGCAAGCAGAAAGTCCCACTAAAAGCATTGAGGCTTGTGCTGCCAAATTTGCCTTCTGCTAATTTCTATATCTAAACATATTCAAAAATAGAAAATGCCAATGAGGCAGAATCCATAGCCCACAGAGGTGCTATAGCCATGTAATGATCATACATGGGCTCCTCCTAGAGAGCAGGCAGAAATGACTTTTATTTTAGGTGAAATAAAAAGCTGAAAGAATGTATGGAAAAAATAAAAAGAATTTGGGAATTTTCTTAGAGAAAATAAATAAAGATGTACTATTGTTTTCTGTGATGCCTCCTTCAAAGTTAACAGTGGACCTGCCTCAGAAAATTCTACACACACACACTGACTAGATCTCTGTAGTAGGAGCACCTTCTGGGTTTTATATAAGCATTTTCTCCCCATCATATCATATCATTTTATATTTCCCATGATATAATCTCTCCCAGCATGTAAGCCTACCCTATGTGTTCCTCTGACAAATACAAAATACACCTATGACATTGCAAGTTCACATTACTATTAACTGTGCTGACCACAGATTTTATTTCCTGAGCTTTTTTTATTTTTTATTTTTTTTTTTTTTTTTTTTTTACGAATTTGAGTTTTCTCCAAGTTACATGCAGTAGTAACATTTCTTTTCGGGGTTTTCTGGAATTGTCTACATTATTTAAATTTTCATTTATTGTAGTAAAACCATGTGACATTTACATTCTTACCAAGCTTACATGTGCCCGGAAGCACTGTCAATTATACGCCATGAGTTTTCTCAAGAGCCATGTGGTAAATATGAACAGTAGCTTCCTTAGGCAGCTGCAGCCTCACCAGGTGATGTGTGCTGCCTGGACTGTTTGTCTCTGAAGATAGTTATAAGTATACATTTTTCAGGAAGGGAACACATTTCAGTTTCTGGTTTACTGACCCTTCCACTTTTTCTTTTCTTTTCTTTTCTTTTCTTTCCTTTACTTTAAATTATGATATATACTTCCTCATGATTTTTATAATACAAGCTAGAAATCAGAAAGCAGCCTGGACTTGGAAACCTTGCATAAACTATATTTACATGTGGAAATGATTAAGTATGATGAGAACTAGGCCTCTTGCAAAGGTATTTTTATTCACAATAAAAGGTGAATGAAGAAAATTCTTATTGTTCATTTAAAACCATTTCAATGGTTAGTTGGCTTCTCTATTACATTGCTTCTAATAGAAAACCACATTTACTTGTTACAAAGGCCTATTACTGTGAATAGTTCTAAGAGATGATTAGATTATCTCTAAAGACATGCTTCCCTATTTAATTATACATTTAATAATTTTCTAAATCCATTTAATTTGATGGACTACCTAGAATCACAGTCCATTATAAAATGAAAGCAATACAAACACTAGCAAGACAAAGTCTGGTATCAAAAACCCAGATTTACTAGGCTGTACACAAAGCAGAAAACTAAGCAAATAAGATTTGGTATCTCCACATAGCAATAAACATCTAGCAGCCTATAAGGTGTTAATTTAAGTTAGAAAGTAAGAAATGATGGCAATAGCTTAGGTTACCTAATCAATATAACTCGTCTTTTTTCATAATAAAATTTTGTTTGTTTCACATTTTGTGTCATCATAGGAAGAATTAAAGATGTCTTCCTTAAAAATACATGGCTAAAAGAAGCTGAAGAGAGTAGGTGGAAGATGGACAGAGAGAAGCTGGCTGAGATATAAAAAGTTATAGTCAGAAATTTACAAGAAGTTGAGGCACAATAGGGAGAGTACACATAATGAAATGTATTCTGGGTTAGAGTAAATCCAACCCACTCAACACAATGTTATCAGCCTCTGTGTGCAATGTGTTCTGTTCACTTGATATTTTGAATTATTCTTTTTACTTAGGTATTTTGGTTCACATATTTCAGGAGACTCCCAGGGCTTGAAGGATGCTAAAGAAGTTCAAAGAAAGGTTCTGTACTTGATAAACTTAGACAGCAGCTTTTCAGAGCTGGCCAAATGACTCACCAGCTAAAGGTGATAGCCATGCAAGCCTGGTGACCTGAGTTCAATCCTCAGAATCCACATAAAAGTAGGAAAAAAGAACTCACACCACAAACTGTCCTCCTTCAATAATAGCCTCGCTAGGGAAAATAACAAAAAACACAAAGCAAAAAACAAAAACAGAATTCGCTTAAAACGTTTACATCAGAGAGTAAAATATTATGCAGACCTGTGTTGAGAGGATTAGCTACAAGGAAAAACTCATAATATAAGCTGCAGTAAGTTTTGAAACAAAAATTGAAAAGTAGGGGAAAGGTTATTGTACTATATAATAGATCTATTTACAGGTGATTGGAAGGTCGTATGTGTGGTCTCCAGTACACAAATCAAATACACAATGTTAATAAAATATTAAGAGCACTGGAGCATAGCAAAATATTAGGAAATATTGAGGGATTTGTAGAAGTGGATAAAATAAATTAGTATTTTATTTAGTTAATAGATTTAGATATCCTAGTTCTGCCTTGAATAGTTTGCTTTTATGATTAAAAAAGAAAAGTAATACAAGTACCT
The DNA here is from genome assembly GCF_000317375.1 of Microtus ochrogaster. Lineage (NCBI taxonomy): Eukaryota > Metazoa > Chordata > Mammalia > Rodentia > Cricetidae > Microtus > Microtus ochrogaster. The sequence goes on from NC_022027.1 coordinate 27,230,736, forward strand.
ACTGACTTATTTTCTTTAATCCTGTGAACTAAATTTATATTCTGTGATAATCTCAAAACATAAGCATTGTTGTGAACTGATAGATTAAATTACATTTTTTGAAAAAATAGAGTTTTTGTTTTCTTTTGTTTCTTTATTTAATTTACATCCTGACCACAGTTTCTCCTCTCTCCTCTTCTCCCAGTACCCTCACCCCCCCATCTGCCCTCTGTTCCCACCCCCTAATCCATTTCTTCTCCTTTTCTGTTTAGAAAAGGGCAACTGTCCCAAGAATATCAACAAAATATGGCATATCAAGTTGGAGTAATACTAAGTAACTCTCCATGTATTAAGGCTGAGCAACACAATATGAGTAGTGTCCCAAAAGCCAGTAAAAGAGTTGGAGATAGCCCCATTCCCACTGTTAGGAGTCCCACAAGAGAAACAAGTTACACAACTGTAACGTATATGGAGAGTACCTAGGTCAGCTCATGGAGGCTCCCTGGTTGTTGCTTCAGTCTCTTTGAGCCCCTCTGAGCGAACCCAGCTTAGTTGGTATGAGTTTTCTTGTGGCGTCCTTGACTCCTATTGCCCCTATAATCCTTTCTCCCCTTCTTCTGTAGGATTCCCCCAACTCTGCCTCTTGCTTGGAGGTGCGTCTCTGCATCCGTTTCCATCAGTTGCTAGATGAAGTCTCTCTGATGACAACTGGACTAAGCACCAATCTGATCACAGGATGGCCAGGTCAGGATACATATCCACTGTTGCTAGGAGTCCTCGCTGGAGTCATCCATGTAGATTCCTGCAAGAATTGTTTGAACCAGGTTTTTTAATCTGACCCCGAAATGCACCCCCCTCCCCCGCGCTGCCGCTTCCAGTAGTATCTTTCAGTACTGTCCTCCTACGCAGCCATACAACCTGATCACTCGTGTTCCCATCCTCACCTGCCCTTGATCTATTCATGAAATTTCTTCGATTTCCCCTTGCTAGGGAGATCCAGGTATCTCCCAACGAAACCTCCTTGTTACCAAGTGTTGTTCCTAATTTCTGGCTGGCTTTCTTGTCTGCAGAGTTAACGGGTAAAGACATTACATGGGAAAGGAAACACAGACACACGGTGGTCCCACGTGGGTGCACTTTTAATGGGGGAGGAATAACAATGGGCAGGAACAGGTGTGCAGACATGACAGGAGAGACAGGAACAAGGAAAAAAAAGAGCGGGTTGTAGCAACGCTTGTCTTTTAACGAGGAATGCAAAGGCTTCTGGGAAATGTGTCCTGCGCTTGCTGTCTGTTGGCATCCGTAGTCCAGGGGAACGCTGGGAGCTGTAGTTCCGCAAAGGAACAACACCAAGTCTTTCTGGGTTTGGGGATTGTGGCATAGTTATTCTTTATTTGATAGCTAATATTCATTTGAAAGAGAGTACATACCAAGTTTGTCTTTATTGATCTGGGTAACCTCAGGATTACTATTTTTAGTCTCATCCATTTGCTTTCCAATTTTCTAGTGCCCTTGTTTTTAACAGCTGAATAATATTCCATTGTGTAAATGTATCACATTTTCTTTATCCATTCCTCAGTTGAAGGACATCTAGGTTGTATTCTAACGGTAGAGGGTAGATGTTGTAAAGGAAGGTTTCAGATATAGGTGAGCACCTAAAAACCAGTATACAGATATTTAGAATATTTCTGAATTGGTTATTTTTATACTACTGTCTATATACATACTTATGTATCCATATACAACCTTCTGTGAAGTTTTGTAACTTCTATAGAATACACACAGAGACATGCCTGGACGCATACTCACACACATAACCAAAGCCACTGGTTCCTTTATTCACATTTTAATTGACCCGTAATTCATGTGGGACAGTTAGGATGACTGACAGATGCTAGACAAGTCCTTGTTTTCTAGGGGGTTGGAAATTTAACAAACCTTGATTCCTAACTTCAGTGTAAAAGAACTTTTGTTTATGCATTAGTATCATGCTCAAAGATTTAGGCTATGGGTTTTATATATTAATGCTTTCATATATATAAATTTTCAATGATATATGTTAACATTTTATAAGATAGTTTTGGTTAGAATTTAAAACAACACTTTTATTCCATAAAATTGCTTTAGTGCTAACCCAGAATTAAAACTTATAAATGGGAACACAAAGAAAACTAATGTCACCGACCCTCCAGAAGCCCATTTGTGCAGAACACCCAATTTTCCCCAATTATTACCATTTGCCATCGTGTAGAGAACATCCTGCCACACGTGCCAAGTACTCTTTAGAGTCATAGTCAAAGAAGAAAAGAGCACCTCTGTGACTCTTGGCTCTTGGAGATAGTGTCTCCAGTACCCGCTCGCGGCACTGATTTGTCCCAGTGGAATGTTGCTTCCGGAAGGAGGTTGAATGAATCACTTTTATAGGCTGATTCTTCTCCTGCTTGTCACCTTGCATTATTAATGATTGGTTCCATTTTGTTGGCTAGAATTAGAGTTCTTTCTAGTGTAAGGTTAAATTCAAGTGACTACCTTACAATTTTCTTTATTTATGAATCGTTATTATTTAGGGCAGGGGCATTTCATTTGCCTTTTTTTCCTGCATTTAAATATATTCATTATATTTTTTTTGCAGGAAGTACTTTTTATTCTGACTAAAAGAAAGGTGTTTGTGGAGCAATATTTTAAGATATGGATGTTGGAGTCAAATACACCTGAATTTAATTTTTGGTTCTGGCATTTAAGCTTTAAGTTTCATACCCTTGAACATGTACACATCTCTAAGTCAAAATTCTTTATTTAAAAAAACCATGAAATGAAATGACACATTTCATTACAGCCACTGTAAAGATAAAAGAAGAGAATACAGCTGCCTAGTACAATCCTTGACACACAGTAAGGCCTTAATAAGAGCTGGGTATAATAACTTGTCAGACACTGTGAGGTCAGGCAATCAAAAACTTATATGGAAATAACTCAAGTTCAAAAATACAAACATTAGTTTAAATAAATGGTGCTTAACAATTAGTCTATGATTCCTGCTCTTTCAAATTCAGAGTTGTCATATACTTTTGTCATAACTAAATTTATTAAAGGAATAATTGCAATATAATATATGTTTAGATGCTTCACATATTTCTACACATGGCATTTAACTGTGTCCAAGATGGGGCATCAGGACACATGAACCTTTGGATAAATTAAGGAAAATCTTTTCATTCGTTATATAGTATAAAACAAGATTAATGTTCTATAATTTACAATGAAAGAAAGAAAGATGTGGAATATAGACAGTCAAGGGTCTGTGATAGATGTAAGACCTTGAGAGTATAATTTCTGTAACACTAGATAAAGCTTTATTTTGAAGGAGCAATTGTGTTTGAGTTTCACAGAAGCTTTGAGGGTAAAAACATACAGACATACGCTTTAATTTTGAAACTCTGTAAGCCTGTTTCATTTACCAGATATTTACTAGTAGTCACTGGAAAAAAAAAAACCTAACTGATGTCCAATTTCCTCCAAAATTTCCTCCAGTCCCTGTCCTTCTTACTGCAGAATGTTGAATGATATACTTTTAAAAGCTTCCTAAATTATTCATACATGGGGAGTCCTAACTTACAAGGCCTTTCCATTTCTGGACAGTGAAACTAGTAAGACTTTTTTTGCACTCTTCCTTTCATCACTTTCAATAGTATGCCCTACCCATATCCAACTGATTGATGGAACCTTGATGTACAAGTTGTCTCCCAATCCACATTCCATGATCTCACTGTGAAAATCAGAAAACAACTATGGTGGATATATATGCTATAGAAACAAAAACATTCTGAAGATCAAAGTCACAAAATAATCCCACACCAGTTCAGAATTATGAATAATAAAAGGAGTGCTTATTTGAGGTAAAAACTTACAGATCACTGTCTTAGATAACAGTCCTCTACGCGAACAGGAACAGAGTCTAGCAGCCAGAAGTGGGATCTGGAAGTAAGAGCATGGGCACATGCTTTACAACTGCTTTTAGAGTCTTAGAGACCATGCCCAAGTAGGCTGGTACCTTAAAGGCTATTGGCTGAAGGCATAGAAGGAGCTCCCACAGTACCTACCCCTTTTGTTTAAATAAGAGAGTTCCAAACCCAATACAAACCTATATACACGAGGAACAGATATCAAGTGTAATTAGAATTACAACCAGCATAAACAATATTACGCAAGGAACGTATGCTAAATGTTTTGACAAACATTCTATCCTATGGAGTCTAAGTCTTGTATAGAAAATGGCTTGGCTAAACCATAAGAGTACAATAACTACAACTATCTAATCTTGAACCCCATAAAGACCTGGGAAGGGAGATAATATTACTTGAGCAGGCAGAAAGATAAGACCCCAGAAGATCGCCATGAACACACTCAAAAAAAATTACTTCATCCAACTGCTGACTGAGATTAACCTAACAGAATACACCATAAAAGACCTGATTAACAGCATCCCCAATCAGAGGAAGCTGTATGGAAAAAACTACACCTATATTCCCAAATATTGTTTATAATTGTTTGTTTACATTTAAAGGGGAATATGCCATAGAGACAGATTCTTTACATTGGTATAGAGCTTGCTTTATTGATACAAGTTTAAGTTCAATTTTGTTTTACTGTGTATATGTATTTCTGATCTTGATTAAGGTATTATGTTTGTCCTGCTCATTCAAAAATGTAATGTATAATTAAGAAATATAAGTTAATAATCATCTATAATAGATTGTAGTCATATTAGTTAGATTTTCTAGATATATAGAGATATATTTCAGTTAAATATGTATTCTTCAAATATTTCAGAGACCTTCAGAATATGGCATTTAAATGTTTTAAGAAATTGGGTTTTTTTCATGACAGTGAGACACATCTGCTCCTGGCAAGACCAAGCTACTTCAGGAGGAAGATGGGAATTGAAGAAGCTTCTTATGGAGTTTATTAGATTAACTGAACATGCAGGATTCACAGAGAAATGACTTCTGAATTTGCCTAAAAGTAAGACAATCCTTCAGGGTTCCTGCTTCACGAAAGAGTCTGTGAGACATTCAGCAGGATACAGAAAAAAAGTGTTTGCCAAACTGCTATTATAGGCAGATCTGTCTTTAAAATTTCCTGCTTCATGGAAAAGTCTGCTGGATACTCTGGCCCTGTAGGCTGAAGTTGGATGCCCCAACAGTACAGAAGAACTTTGGGTAACTGTCCAGGCAGCAAAATATCTCTGTCAATTCTCGAGTTTTGGAAGTTCCTTACAGTGCACTTCCTGTTTACTTAAGTAATATTATTATATTTTTCTGGAGTCTTTGATGGAGTTGAAGAATTTATAGTTATAATTTTCCTTAGTTATGATAAAAGATAAAATAGATGTCAATATTGTAACTGTAATTATTGCTTGATATCTGTTTTGTTATATGTAATTTTACTATGTTAAAGTTAAAACCTTTCTTTTTATTTAAACAGAAAAGGGGAGGTGATGTGGGCGTCCCCTCCCTGTGCTGTGATTACTATTGATGAATAAAGAAACTGCAGTGGCCTGTTGATAGGACAGAACGTAGGTAGGCAGGGAAAACTTGCCTGAATGCTGAGAGGAAGAAGGCAGAGTCAGGGAGACTCAATGGAGCCACCAGAGTCAGAAATGCTGAATTTTTGCCTGAAAGCCACTGCCATGTGACAATGCACAGATTAATGGAGATGGGTTAAATTAAGATGTAAGAGTTAGCCAATAAGAACCTAGAGTTAATGTGCCAAGCAGTGATTTAAATAATACAGTTTCTGTGTGGTT
>NC_022027.1:27237265-27252391 GCF_000317375.1 Microtus ochrogaster
ACACACACACATACATACACACATGCATACACACGGAGACACATACTTATAAACACTAAAAGGGAAGGAATCTTGTCTGCTCACTAATCAAAATGTAGTCATTACCAATATAGTGCTTTGGGAATATGGCAACATAGATAATCACTCAAAAATATCTTGGAATTAAATAGATTCATTTGGCACAATGCTAGAGTGCTTGCTTTAGCTTAGTTAGCAAAAAATCAGAAGGATGAATATAGATTTATGGGCTAATGTTATGCTAGTATTGCTTACTCACAATTATTGATAATTGCAAAGTTTTATTCATCTGTGTATAAATAATTTTATGACGTTGTATTGAATCTGAGTACAATAAATAATTTGTAGCAATAAACAACTTATTGCAAGAAAATATTTCAATAAATAAAAAATAAAGAAAGTGAAATTGTGTATTATTTAAAGGGTACAGTTAAAATCTATAAATATAAAATAAAAATTGATTCATAGAAGCAAAATATGACTGTGGCTACAAATTCTTCTCTCATTAAGATATGGACCTTTAGGTACTGTGAAATGTTTTTATTGCTTTCAATACTCTCATTCAAATTTGTTATTTACAAACTTGAGTTTATCATATGAACATTTAAGCAAGCACTCTAACTATATGCAAGCTCTGGTTCTGAAACTGCATGGACTTGAAAGTTAATTCCACCTTAAATGTTGTGCCTTTTGAACTTAAGTCATTTCCGTCTTAAATATTGTGCCTTAGATACCTTAATTCAGGTCATTGATTTATTACTTATGCTTCTTAGAAACCTCTCTTTGAGGGAAACAGTATTCACTCCTAGGCTAACTATATGCACAATGCATGTTCCTTCTTCTGTACCAGATTGTTTTCTTTGTTTTAGATTCCTGTCAAAAATACTAACAAAACAGTTTATGGAAGTCAAATTTGTTTTCTTTCCTTCAATCCTAATCTGATAAATATGACTAATTTATTCTAGACACTTTTGTTTTTGAGCCTTAGCCAGTCTTTTATTTATCTGTTTCTTTTATTTTGATCGTCGAAACCAGAGATGACAAATAGACCTTTGTTTCGGCAAAGGTTGGGTGTGAAATGCCCTCCAAAGGCACATGTGTTAAAACTCTGGTGCTCAGTCAAAGACACGGTTGTGAAGTGGTGGAAACTTTAATAAGCAGAAACCTGTGGGAAGTATGAGGGCACTGAGCAGATGCCTGCGAAGAGGATGCTGGGAACACAGCTGCTCCTCTCTCTGATTCATGAAATGAACAGCTTTGCTCTGCTATAGACAAGCCATGGTGTGCTCCTTCTCTGCAGTGGACAGGGTCCTGGAACATATTGAGAAGGGACTAGAACCTCCCAAACTGTGTCCAACAATGAAACTTGTCTCTATAATTTATTAGTTATTATTATAGGAATAAAAACTAGTAAGTTTACAATTGATAGTGAGAAGAGAAGCAGGTATTGTTATACTTGAGATGGTGTGGAAGAAAGAGCCTTACTACAGGTTTGCAGTGACATTGAAAAGAACCAGAGAAGCATGTTAGAGGAACTTTAGAATTATTCTAGCAAAGGTGAAAGGGCAATTTTAGTAGAAGCTCAGAAGGCCAGAATTTACATGTAGTAAGGAGAATTGTATTAGGAATTACATTTAAGCAATTTTTGTTACACTGTGACAAAAAAATGGGACAATCCAGGTTTTTATTACTAATAGTCAGTACCTTCTTTGGTATAAACCTGAAATGTGTATGAATTGGCTTCTAGGGGTACTGTTACACTGAATAGTTTAAATAAGATAATTTACTTGCCCACATTGGAGACAGCTAAAAACCAAGACTATGTTTTGGATTTTTTTGTTTCTCTCAGGATTTTCTCTCTTTAGACTACAGATGGTCACCTTCCCACTATGTCTTCATGTGTCCTTTTCTGTCTCTCCTCATCTTTGACGTCTCTTCTCATTCTGAAAAGGACACCAGTCATATTGAATTAGAATCCACATGGATAGCCTCATTTAACTGAGATCACCTCTTCAAATACCCTACTTCGAAATAAAGTTGTACTCTACTGGAGGTTGGTAATTCAACACATAAATCTCCAGTGTGAAACCCTAGCTTGTCTCTGTCTGACTTTTGCTGTATCCTGCAGTTACTGTTGAGAACCCCCAGAAATAAGGTAGTTGTTTATTATCAAAAGTGTACAAATGCATGTAATATCTGAAGGAAGGAACTACCTAAAGTCCTATTTCTAGAAACCTGGCCCAACTAAAGTTGCTAGCTGCACAGGATTCATTTCCTGGCTACAGTGATGGCTCTCAGGGCTTCCATACCCCAAACTAGATAGTAACAATTCCTCACCAGCAAAACAGACTATATTCCCTCTGGTCTCCAATGTAGCATATAAATTCCAGGTATAGTTTGCAAAATTGGTGATATTTTCCTATTTTAAGTTTCAGACCCAGTTTATGGAGCTTTTTCCATGAATTACATATCTCCCTTCACATCATTCTGGTATTGTACCCCACAAAAGAATCAAGTTACTTGTTTTGGTAAATGGGTTACAAAGATTTGTGACAAAGGCAAAATTTATTTAGACAATGCCTTAAATGGTTTCCATTTGGCTTGTCACTTATAGGCCAGGAATCTTTCATAGAAGACTTCTGCTTCTCCTGTGGATCAAACCATAATGAAATAGCTAAGCCTCATATCTAAGGTTGTTCGAAGCTCTGCTGATCCACAATCTGAAATGGATTTGTCCATTGCTTAATTTAAGTTCATCAAATTGTATTCAACGTTAAGACTGGGAGCAATTAAATGACTGACTATTGTCATAGTCAACTGAGTTTTTCATTGGTTTGTTATATAATGCTGTTGTTGGCAATGGCCCATTGATAAAAAATAATAGTTTATACTATTGTCTTCCTCAGTTCTTCTACCACCCACTTAACAAATGGTACCCAGAATATATCTGTCTTAGCACTGCTCTCTTGTCATGTAGAAACACCATGGCCAAGGCAACTTATAAAGGAAATTTAATTGTGGGCTTGCTAATGTCTTCACAGGTTTATTCCAGGATCATCATGATAGGAAGCATGCAGCATACAAGCAGCCATGGCAGTGGGACAGTAATTGAACCTATACAAAATATCTGCAAAATTGAGGCAGTGAGAGCTTCAGATACTTCAAACCTCACCCCTAGTGACATATCACCTCCAGGGAGGCCATATCTCCTTGTTGTAGGAATTCCCACTGCCAGTAGCCTTTAAGCTATGCATTCTTGGGCATGGCCCCTTATACTATCAAGTTCCACAGCTCGAGTCCTCAACACCCTAACCTAGCACTCTTCTGAAGCTGCTCTCATTGTTTTGTGGCTGCAAGGAAAATATTCTCCTTTTAAAGATTTTTTTCAATTTTAATTGTATGTGTGTGGTGATATTTTGTTTGTGTTTTAACAAATAAAGCTTGCCTGAAGATCAGAGTGCAGAGCTAAGCTAAAGGCCTGGCAGTGGTGAAAAACATCTTTAGTCCCAAAGACAGACAGGTATCTGTTAGTTCACAGACATCCTGGGCTACACAAAATTGATCCAGTTTAAAGGAAAAACAGAGCTTATGCAAAGGTGATCCTAGCACTTGCAATCACATGCCTTTGATCCAAGCACTAGGGAAGTGGAGACAGGAGTGATATGGCTGAGTGGTAAGAGGAATTTAAGGCGGGAGGGGACAGGAGCTCATTGCAGTATGAGGATGAGTCTAAGAATGCAGTGTCTGGATGCAGTCAGAGAATTCGTAGAGCTAGATGTGGTCTGAGGTTTTGTAGGGACAGTGGCAGTGTGAGGATTAGTAGAGATAGGATCGCCCCTTTCAGTCTGAGGATTCAGTAGAGGTAGAAGGTCTTTCTAGTGGTTGGCTGCACTGCTTCTTTAATTCTTCAGCTTTCACCTCCTATTAACTCTGGGTTTTATTAGTAAGACAAATTAGAATTTGTGCTCTGTGTGCTATGAGTACAGGTACTAGAAGAGACTAGAAAAGAACACTGTATCTGTGGGGCTAGAGTTACAGGAAAGTATGAACTGCCAGATGTGATTTCTGGGAGCATAACTCAGTTTTTCTTCCAGAACTGAATGTTCTTAATGACTGAGCCACCTCTCTCATCCCAGGAAATTATTCTTATAAAATAAGATTCATCAAAAAAAATTATTTGCTTTTTATTTAATTAAAAAGAAATGTTTCTGCACAATATATACTGATCATATATTACCCTCCCAGAACATCACCGAAATCCTTCTCATCCATGCAACCCCAATTATTTCTCTCTCTCTCTCTCTCTCTCTCTCTCTCTCTCTCTCTCTCTCTCTCTCTCTTTCTCTCTCCCTATCAATAGAGATAGATAGATAGATGATAGATAGATAGATAGATAGATAGACAGACAGATAGATAGATAGATAACAAAACAATAACAATCAAATAAGAAACAAGGAAACATATAACAACCTCTATCACTACAGAAACACACAAAAAAGAAAATCAAAATATACAAGTATAAGACCAATAAGATTATAAGGTTAAAAAAAATAAAGAAAGCACTGTGAGAAAAAGCCTACAACAATACCATCAAGTTCATTTTGTCTTGGCCAGCTAGTGCTGACCATGGGATCTATTTGAAATATACCCAGTGCGAGTCCACTAAAGGAAAGGAATCACAAGCTCTTGTCAGTTGCAGCTATCTTCTTGGACAGGGCTGTGGGCCGGCATCCACTGCCCCCCCTCCCCCCGCAGCCCTTTGGCCACCTTGCCCAGATAGCTCAGCTACTTTCTGTGACTGCGAAAAGTGTTGGGGGGAAAGAGTGTGTTGATCTAAACTCACTGTACAAAAATCTCAAGGAACCAATAAAAAGTGATTAAAATTAGCTTCACAGAAGAAGCAAGGTTTTGTTTTCAGCTCACATTGATAGCAGAGGACTCCACGTGGAAGGAGCCTGAAGCCAATGATCACATAGTGTGGACATCAGCTGTCAGTGTAGACTTGTGCTCTGTTCACTTTCTCCTTTTTATGCAATCCAGGATCCCAACCCAGGGAATGCTACCACACAAAAGAGGCAGATTATCTCCGCTCTACCTTAATTAACCTAAAACAGTCACCCACAGGAATATCCAGAGGCCATCTCCCAGTTGATTCTATAGCTCATCAAGTTGAAAATTGAGACTAACCATCACACTGGGAATTTGCTGATTAGATCATGCTAATATCTTCATTTCTGTAGTTCCTTTAAAGGTCAGAATTATATATATTTGACATAGTTTTTTATATAAAACTTAACTTCAGGGGAATGTCTAAAAGAGGAGTGATCTGTTGAGATCTACTGAATATAGTAAACTAAAACAAATACTAAAATCCATGATGTGGCCAAGAACCTCTAAAAAGCCATTTATCTAATCCAGGTCAATCATTCTTCACACTCAAGATTCGTGTTAATGAAAAAGATGTACAAAAGCATTGCTTTCTAGTGTTAATATTTTCAACTGCTAAGAGAAAAAAATGGTAGAATTTGGAGGGTTGTAGAATCACATATTCTTTAGAAAGAAAATTTTGCAGAAATTAAAAGCAAAATAAATACTTGCCCAATGACATGATCCCTGGGTAGTGATATAAAAATGTCAATAAATGTTGGATCTATATTCATAGGTAATATGAATTTCCAGACTTGTAAATCCATTTTTTTCTGCTAATGTAAGTCACTGTTGCTGGGGTTGATGTTCTCAGGTTATGTGCCAATTATTAGATGAGTGATCAGAAAAAAAATTGTTTCATTTTTGTTTGTAGCAATATCTTCATTTTTAAGCCAAGTACTGTCAGCAGCAATAATAATTTATATAAAAAGAGTTACTTAAAGATATTAAATTCAATGTATAAAGAGTTTTTATTATTGTCTACAGTATGCCAGAGACTGTTCTCACTACCAAAGATACAAGAATAGACACATTTACAAAGAGCTCTGTCATCATGATTCAGCTTATATTCTAGAAGGCACAGACAAACAATAGACAAGAAAATTAAAAAGATTAGGAAGGATACAGAGCCTATTTGAAAGCTGTAAGTATTATGGAGGGGGAATAAAGAGAAACAGTAATAAAAAGGAGTGATGAAAGAAGGCATGGGTTATCTTTTTGTTTTTTCTTCTATTTTTGATTGTGAAGCAAAGTCAAGATCCTCCAGATTTAGCACCCTGAGTGTACAAATTGCACCTGGCTTGAGATGTGTCATAATTTTAAATCACTGTGTAGAAGACATTTCGATGGGGGAGTGACTTTTGAACAATGTCTTGGAGAAGGTGATGGGAGAATCACAGATGTGTCTGGGGAGAACATTTACAGGTAGAGAGTAATCTCAGCCTTCTAAAGAGAGCAGGAGATAAAGAAAGTAGAAACAACTTACTCAACTTTGCACTAATCACAGTGAGTGCGTATTTTGAAAGCCTAGAGACTGAAGAAGAGCATGAATTTCGTGTTGAGAAAATTCACAATATCACCTCAGTGTCTCCCAAATGTGATCGATGTCCCATAAAGCAATGACATTAAGTGTTTCTTTCATAATAAAAGAATGTGTTGACTTCATAGATCAGCCAAATTTATGAATGTCTATGTCATTATAGATCACACACCTTTAGGCTGAAGAACGATTACAAATCTTCTGTAGCCGTTCTGTACTAATAGACAAAGCTACAGTCAGTACTGGAGATTTTCTATATCTACCAACATTGAGGATGCATGAAATCTGTAGTTTTCTTGGAAAGAATATATGACAGCATACAGAAGTACACTGTTTAATATTTAAGGCCATTTGCTATATAGCTGTCTCCCTTGTTATTGCTGAAAAAGGCAAATAGTAATGTTCTGATCTATCCCATGGTGAAGGCTACAGGACAAAGAACTTGGCATGGCCTGTAATCAATACTCAGTATGAACTGAAGCTTTCAGTATCACAAACCAAAAAGACTTACATCATGATCATGGGCGTATGAGGATAGAAGGCAATCCTTCTGTGGTTGAGCCTCAGATGAGAAGCATCTGGAATATTACAGCTTTACCGAAAACACACATAGGCGATGCTCACTCTCATAGGCCATTAAACTTGTAAAACAGCTTTAACAACTATAACTTCACCAACTTTTTAAAAGATATATTTAAAGTTGAGTTATACAGAAGAGGTCTGCCATATACTAAGGCAGTTATGGGGAAGATGCTGTTCAGATCTGCTTCAAGAGAGAAGCTGTTGTAATGAATCAGAGAAAGCAGCACTGTTTATTCCCGTACACCCAAACACACCCCAATCCTCCATCCCACAGACAGGCGTATCACGAATAACTGAGTACTGAGTAATGACCAGAGGCTACAATACAAGCAAGACAACATAAGAATAAACATAGGGATATTGAACATTTAAGTAGAGTATGACATCCATTCACATTATAAGATCTTTGATGACTACTGCTGCCACTTCGACACCAAATCTATTAACTGAAGTTCTCTTCTCCAGTGTTTCAATTTTGTCTAATAATCACAAATGAGTATTCTATGATGATGAGCAAAAAAGACTAGGAGTGTTGTAGGCTGAGGCAGCTTTTTTGTTTCCCAGATGCTCAGACCCAAAATAATTACACAGAAACTGTATTCATTGCAATACTGCTTGACCAATAGCTTAAGCATATTTCTAGCTAGCTCTTACATCATAAATTAACCAATTTCTATTACTGTGTATTTTACCATGAGGCTCGTGGTTTACTGGTAAGGTTCTATGGTGTCTGTCTCCTTTGGCAGCTACATGGCATCTCCCTGACTCTGCCTTCTTTCCTCCTCTTTCTGCTTAGAATTCCCACCTTACTTTATTCTGCCCTGCCATAGGCCAAAGCAGCTTTATTCATTAACCAATAAAAGCAACACATACACAGAAGGACTTCCCAAACCAGAGTGTGAATTATATCCTAAAAGAAAATTGTGCGAGGAGAGATAACGTGAAGAAATTGGCATTTAAAATGTACTTTGGAAGGATAATCTCTTCTGGTACAAAGAAGCAATGACACGTTGATGTTGATAACTATGTGCAATACCACCACCAGAGTTTGCCATGGTAATTTTTAAATTATATTTATTTATTTATTTTCTATATAACAACCCAAGTTCTCGTCCCTTTTCCTTCCACGTACCCCATTCCCTCCACCTCACCCTAATCTCTTCCACAGAGAGGGTAAGGCCTCCATTGAGAAGTCAAATAAAACTGTCTCATCACCTTATTGAGGCAGGACCAAGGCCCTATCCCCATGTTAATTTCATAGGAGAAATTCAGTGGAACCAATAGTTTTCTTTATGGTGAACTTCCATTAATTCTCTATTTTAAAACTATTTAATGGTAACCAACACAATGAGTTTATGACTGGTTTTATATATTTCATATAAAACAAATCAAGAGGCAGTATGAGATTTGTTAGTATTTGAAGCTATCACAATACCAATTAACTTAGAAATTTGGGGGCCTACTGTATGTATAAGAATTTTGAATTGGTCCCGTGGCTCATGTCTGGGTATACAGTTCTAATGAAACACTAACCTATGATGAAATTAATTACTTGAAAATAAGCTATTTATCAAACCTGTAATACCAGGTTTTCTAGGTGTCTATACCCTTATATGTAGAAATATGTGTACTATTTATAATATAAACATCTATGCACATATATGCATATATGTGTGTGAATATATATAATAGAGTATGTATATGCTTATAGACTTATTTATACACATTATTAATATTTATTACACATGGTATTTTAAATTACTTCAAACACTTTGACCTCTTCAGATTTTCCTTTATACTTTACTTGGTAGAAGCAGAGTAATGTTTAGTACATGCTTGATTTTACCTCAATACTTAGGAAAAAAATTGTCTAAGTCCATGACACAGTGGCCTGTGATTTAAGAAGTTTCCACACTGGTTAGACAGAATATGTCCTCTTGTGGGCCTGCATGAGTCCTCAATATTTTACTCTCCTATTGTGTAGGCGTTTTCTTTGTCCCAAGCCTCCAGCTGTTGTTTCACCTATATGTTTGTGTCAGTGCTCAGCTGGAGACACAAGTGCTCAGTACCTCTGATGGCTGCCCACAGTTCTCTTTGTGCATTCCTCCTTTATGGAACCTTGCCCTGTGGACTCGAGTTGCTACCTGTAAAATTAATGAAGTCCATCATCCCACGTATCTGGGAGCTCTCAAAGCATGAGGCTTGGCCAATTTGAGCCCAACTTCACTCAAGAATCACTCTCCTTTGTCCCTTGATCTGTGATCATGGAAATGTTTGCTTCTATATTTGGCTTATGTGTTAGTGCTCTCAAGTGGGAGGATAAATCCAATCCCTGTTAGGTCATCCTGGCTGGTGGCAGAGGCCCAATGATGCCAGATTTTAAATGAGTTACATGAGGTACCACAGCAATGGTAATATTTCTAGTGATTCTCAGGTATAAACCTGTTATGAACTATGCTTACTTGGATCAAAGTTAATAACTAAAGACCATTGTACTGAGGAATACAACGGACGCTCATTTACATAGGAACATACAGTCCCTACTCTAATGTTAAAAGAAGGAAAAAACATTAGCACGATGCAAAAGCCCCCTCTGTTAATGAACAAACCCTTATCTTCTCTTTCATGCTGTTTGATTATACCTTTTTACTTCACTCTCTCTCATTTCACAAACTTTGTGTTTTATTTAGTTAGTTAAGTAAAGCTTAACGTGTATCTTGCTCATGTCTGTTAAACTCGATGAGAACCATGTATAACTACAGCTCCCCCTAAGTCTACACACTACTCAACATCCTTAGCACTCTGCAAAGGAGTGCTCCAAACTGCTACTCAACATCCTTAGCATTCTGCAAAGGAGTGGTCCAAACTGCTACTCAACATCCTTAGCACTCTGCAAAGGAGTGCTCCAAACTGCTCCCAAAAGGGTAACTCTATCAGCTATTCGGGGGAAAATGGCATTCAACCTGAAAAAGGTTTGCTTGTATTATTAAGGAGTTCCTATTGTAACATTTTTGTATTATAAGTGACTTTCTAAAATATCTGCTTTCTTTAACAGATATTATTGTAGCTAGCTAGCTAACAAGAAATTGCCACTTGGCCTATATTCAAGGGCTAATTTTGCATATTACTAACATTAACAAAATAAAGACAGATGGTATTTTCCACTTCTTTAATATACTAGTTTATTAATGCAATTATTTGATTAATTGAAGTATGGCTTTGTTTTTTTAATTAAACCATCCTAACATTTACAAGAGAGGGTAGAATTACTCCACAGATACTGTATCTAGGTTTACTGCATACACTACAACATGGGAACTAACTGAACTAAAGAATAATAGAACAACTAGAGAGGTATAGTGAGTGATGGGTCTTTCTTAACTTATATTTTTCTTTTATTTTCAGAGTGACAGAATCCTCCATTATGTCCTTCTTCCTTACATACATATTATCTCCAAAGCTAATTTCTAAAATCATGAAGGATATTATTTTTATTTATTAAACCTTATTTTCAAAAATTTCTTTCAAACAAATCCTTTTATTAAAATGTGATAATAATAGCAGTCATTTAATTGAAAATATTGCATGTGATATATATGAACTATCTTCATAATTTCTTCCACTCCAACATATCAAACTCATTATTTCGTTGTATATGTGGAAACAGAGTTACAGAGGGTTCAGTTAACTTCCAAAACTCCTATAGATAGTAAAACTGTCCTGGAGAAGAAAAATCATAGGAAAACTAATACCCTAAATCAGGTAATTATTATATTATTATGGTGAAACTTTTTTCCCTGGAAATACAGGAACAATATTTATTAATCCAAGGCAAGGGATACACCACAGACCAAAGAAATGATTCTACCCAAGCCTAGCATAGTGAGCCAGTGAGTCTACTGGAGTAATTTAGGGGAGAAAGGATGGAGGATTGCATATGAAAGCATGAATGGAGGTTATTTACAGACTCTTTCTTCACCAGCTTGCATTACACCAGCTGCTTCAGGAGAAGGACCATCCTAGCCTGAATGGTGACTCGTAAAACCTGCAACCTTCTTCGAGGAGATCGTCCCCCAGCACAAACTGCTGGCAGTTAGTTCAAATTGATTTTTCCCAAGAAACTCTGACTGCTTGGCAGACACTATGGATCTTGTAAATTTCAGGAGTAACTTGTAAGTTTTGTTTACCTCCTGAGTCCATTATCGTTCCTCTTCCATATAAAAGAAGAATATTTGTTTCAGAAGAAATCGCCACCCATTTATCTTATCTTTCATATGACATAATCAGACATAAAAGAAAATGGTCTAATATACAAGGAGAAAATAGATATATAGGTAAAGAAATAGATAGATGTAGACATATTCACATATGTTCATTATTGCGCAGCTTATAGCAACACGTGACAAGGAAAATAGTCTCTGAATGGAAAACAACTTTTAAAACACTGTACTACATTAATCAAAGTCCCTTCAACCCATGATGGCATCAAACTATGTATGTTGGTTTAACATATCCTTCACATAATTCTACAAAAATTTAAAATTGAAAGCAGTATATATATATTACCTTATTTTGTAAAATATATTTTAAAAAAGAACAAAAGTTTTAAAAGACAATGGAAAATGAAAAAGAAAGAAGAAAAGGAGTAGAAAGAGCTTGATATTAGCTCACGCAAGTAGCTGAAACCATCTTAAGATGCCTACATAAATAAATGCTGAGTTTGCATTTAAATTTCTTACCTTATTATGCAGTAATAATTATGTAACCAAAACCCAAAATTGGTATATTTTGTTTTCTTAAAGCAATAACATTGTTCATTACTCATGAAATATGCTAAAAATCACAAACAACCCAGAAGTTAGTTATTACTATATATTTTTGACAAAAATGTTAAACATTTAAGACCAGTGGTAAGAAAAATGTCACTTTTAAAGAAAAGGGGAGCAAGAAAATTACAAATATACAAAGAGAAATGAATACGTCTTAAAATAATGTATGAGAAACCAAACCACTATATATATTGAATATAATTCACAATTCTGCAACAAAATATCTGCAATTTGGAAGGAAATGTTAAAAGAAAGAAAAATATGGAAGTGTTTTATTTGGGAACACAGTTGCTAGTTAAATTCATTCTGTTTTCAGTTTATACAAAATGTATGCAGGGGAGAAATTTGGATCCTTTTTATTAATCTATATTCAGGGATAATAATCATAATTTTTAATACAGTTCCTAAAGATTGGATCATGGTTATTTAAATAATACAATTGTCCTCCCTAATATCTTAAACAGCCTTCATATCATAATTGTTTTTCTGGTATTAACATTGACTAAAAATAAAACAGAAAATATTCACATTTTCTGAAAGACAGAGGTATCTCTCAGTTACTTCTCAGATGGAAAAAAATTCTACTTGATAATTCTTTCCTTGGAACCTTGACCACAGTGATGTCAATGTATTTATCTCTTGAATTTTAAACTACCTTTGGGAGTCATGGTGTGTAGTTAATGGCCTTCGGGATATTTATACCACAATCCTTGGACCTTAGGAACATGTTATTTTTTCTCTTTGGTTTTTCAAGACAGTGTTTCCTTGTGTATCAGTCCTAGCTATCCTGGAACTAGCTCTCGTTGACCAGGCTGGCCTTGAAGTCACAGAGATTTGCCTGCCTCTGCTTCACAAGTGCTGAGATTAAAGGAGTGTGACACCACTGTTTGCCTAAACATGTTATTGGATATCTCAAAATGTATGGCTACTGGTGTAAACATCAATTAACTTGAAGTTTCCAGAAGTCCCATGTAATCAGATGATTCTTTAAAAGTGGAGAACCATTAACTGCCCTCTTCCGATGAAGACACAAAGATAACAGAGAGATAAGAGAGAATTGTAACAGTGCTGACCTTAAAGATGTGAGAGAATCTGGTGAAGGAATGCCAACTGCCTTTGGAAGAAATTAAAATTACATTAATAAGAGACATGAAAATAGTCTCTTCCCTAGAGCTTTCAGAAAATGAATATAGCTCTGTAAATGTAATTTCAGCTTAGTGAGAAGGTCCATGTACGGTATTTTAAATCTATGTAATGATAATACATTAAAGGGATTTTAATACACTATGCTTACAGAATTTGTTTACCACCTGTTAGTGGCCATTTGCTTCACCAATAAAAAAAAATCAAAGCAGAATATTTTTACATTCAATAAACAATCAAGTATATTGTGTTGTTCCCCAGATAGTACCAGTGCTGTGAGACCAGGCAGAACACATTCCCTATTTCTTTGCATAACATATAAAATCTATCATGTTGCTTTGTGTGTTTTAGGTAGAGTGTTCATTATCTATTTGATTAAGTCTATTCTTATCTTCCAGTATTATGCTCTACAGTTTGTCATTCTTTTATCCATGTTAGATGAATCTTAGGTAGTCTGAATAAAAAGCCATGGAAGTTCTTATAGAGAAAATATAGTTAGGTCTTTAGTACAGGGATTGTCCATGTATCCAACAGGATGTATTCATAGACCTTCCCAAACCCACCTCTCCTTGTGTTGACATTATCGCCAGAAGTAATAATGTAATATCTTTTACTACAGTCATAAGTATTTTACCCTAATAATCAATTATTGTACTAGCCATTTCCTATCTTTAAAAAAACTGGATATGTACTGCAAAAGTAGTACAAATTACTCATAGACTATATAACTTTTTCCAAACAAAAACTGGTGATTGATATCAGAGAACCATTATCAGATTAAATATAACGTAGTCTCAAATATTTTCTATTTATAGAAACACAGAAACCTAATTGAGACAACAGTTAATTGAGCAAATTGAGAAAACAGTCATAGCACTTGACAGTGTACTTATGCATATTCCTAAAGGGTGTAAAAATAGTTTTTGCATTGATAATACACAAATTTTGGTAAAATTACATTAATAAGATATTTCAGAATGATTTTCTAGTTCTGTCAAAATGGCAAAACTGTTGTTACATAATATTAATCTTGGAAGGTAATTTTGAAGTCGTTTTGTTCAATCTTCAGCTACATTAAAGATCTATTTTTTTCATTTTGTTATGTTGACCAAATCACTGAGGCTATTTATTATTTGACTGTCTGTTACTCCTGGAAAAATTCTCAAAACCAGAACAATGAATGACCCTAGGCAGATCAAACAGTAAGGTCAGGACAGTTTGAGTATTTGCTCTTCTTTCACTTTTACAACCAAAAGGAATATAAGGAAAAGAAAATTTCTGAGAAAGAGCTAAAAGTTAAAAAAGGTTTGGGGGGAGGTGACACAGTGGAGAATTTATTGATTGCTTGCTGAGTGACCCAAGACAGACATTCTGCCTTAGCCTGTAATCAGGAAAGACTGGTGCTAGAAGAAAATAAATGTAAAAGTCAATTCATCTGCATATTATTTTTCTGAGGTGTTTCTTAACGTGTTTAAGATTTTTTTCTTGGTTAATTTATTTATTTGTATAGCTGATATTTATTTTGGGGTAATAGAGTAATGTTTTGTAGGAAACATAGCTTTAAATTTAGCATTTTGAAATCTTATATGCAATTTCCTAAAAAAATTCAAAGCCAGGTTAGTAAAAACAATCTTTTATAGTCAACAATTTGTTTTTTTTTATTAATTCTTTTAGAAAGCAAGCACTATTTGTGAATGAAAAAAGGTTTCACTTAAAATTAACCCATACAAAATTAAACTTGCAATAGCAACTATAATGAATCCAAGGCAACTAACATGTTGACTCAAAGTCTCAGCATCTCAATAGATTATCAAATTTGTTTCAAATAATAATAAATCTGCTCATTCAATTGTACAATACCAATACAATACAATACAAACTCTGGAGGCCAAAATTTGGGAGAGATGGCAAACCCATGAAAACTCAGAATTCCAAGCCCTGTTTTCCCTAAGCCCAACACCTAGTCTATAGAAGATCATGTGGGGGTGAGATACTGAGAAGGCATTTCACCAATGCACATACAGCAAAGACTACAGTTGGTCTCTGAAACCCTGTGGCTGGGAGAGGTAAGGATGTACAACCCAGTCA
>NC_022027.1:27252491-27260040 GCF_000317375.1 Microtus ochrogaster
GAGAGGGATAGAGAGAGGAAATGGGGAAGGAGAGTGAAGAGGGAGGCGCTAAAGATTCTGCAAAGGCAGAAATGACTGGACTTGCTAAGTATGGAACATTTAAATTATCTTGGACTAATTTATTCTCCTTTTCAAAGTGATTCACTGTCTGTCCCTATGTCTGACCAACCATCCTTATAACTATAAAAAACTTAGAGGACGTTCTTAGCAGGCTACTGGCTTCCGCCAATCCTAAAGCCACGAGTGTGCCCAGGTCACAATTGAAACCGAGAACAGCACCCCCTGCTCTGTGGTAAACCAGCTTCCTGATGCTTCCACTGTGTGTTTTTAAAGTGTCTTAATTTATAACTTCCTTTTTTTCTGGTACTATAAAACCTTCATAAACCTTTCATCATGTTAGAACATGATGTGGGGTAACCTAGATCATCCATCAATGATCACTCACTTTTGGCTTCAGAACAAACCCTGATACTCTCCTTGAGGGGAGAGCAGTATATTTTTGTGCACACCAGGCTTTGATTCAGAGACAAAAAGCAGCATATAATATAAATTATAGATCACATAGCGCTCAAAAGAACTAAAGAGAAAGGTAAAAAGAAGATGAGAAAATGTAATAAAAAGGAATGGTCAAGTACTCTGGATCATGGTGCCTCCCCTGGTGGCTGGTTGATACAGTCAATGCTACCTTACTTAATAAATCTGATTTCTGTCTACCAGAAGGTATAGATTAGATTTGGGGTAGAATTTTGCGCCCACATTCCCTTGTCCTGAGAATGCTGGGACTTTGGTTAGCCTGAGTTTGTTCAGGTCCTGTGCATAGTGTCACAGTCTCTGTGACTTCATATGTGGTTCAATCCTGGGCTTTGTTTTGTTTGGGTTTGGTTTGGTTTGGTTTTATTGGAGAGAGAAGGAACATGAACTAAGGTAGGTATGTGAGTTGGAAGGAGAAACAGTAAAAATACATTGTATGAAATTCTCCAAAAATAAATAAAAAGTTAAAAAATAAAGATAAAAAGGGGGTGATCTGAAATATTAAACCGAAGTTCTTTGAAAAAGTTAATGTCATTACATAACCATAAATGTACCTATTCCTATTCCTGGCTGACAAGGCTAATGAATAATGACATCTTCAGTGGGATTTATTCAGAAAGAGGCAAAGTGGTCAATACTAGTAATTAATATTAATGAAAATCTGTGTCACCACAGACCCTGTAGACATCTAAAGATAAAGGGGGATAGTTATAAAAACAAATTTGAAATTTGATAATATAAAATTTATATATTTATATGCAAAATTTTCCCAAGGAAACAAAAATTCCCAAGATTACTAAACTTAAAAACTGTAACAATAAAATTATCTCATAACAAAAGCCAAGACTTACCTAGTTGACCCAGAAAATAATGTTATTTAAAGAAGATGTAACAAGGATTTTATATAAACCGACAGAATATAAATAAGAAAACTCATCCCAATTTATTTAGTAAATGGATATTTAAACTAAAACATACAAAAACAAAAATTAAAAAATGGTGAAATGAGTAAGAAAGTTATGTGTCCATTGCTTTCATGTGAATAGATGTTGACAGTAAGGAAGATATTAGCAATAGGAAAGAAAGAACTGGGGGAGAGAGAGCCACTGAGTGCTAAGAGTCTTTATAGGCCCCACGGGTTAATGACAGGAAACTTCTACATGTTAAGAATAACAGTTTGAAGACATACGTGTAAGAACCCTCACATGGGATGAACAAGTTATTTAGGAATATAGACATAAATATATTCACACAATAATTATTGAAAGGACTTCATAATTTTGAAGGAGAGTGGAGAGATATGTATGGAAGGGTTTAGAGGGAGAAAAGGTAGAGGGAAGAGAGAAATGTCAAAAATATACTAAAATCTCAAAAATAAAATAAAAAAGAGACTTGGTTATCCAAGCAGATCACATTGTTCAGATGCTTACAAACACAGGGTAGTTAATTAATTAACTCATTGTAAGTTGAAAATATGTTAAATAAAATGTGTATCAATTATGGCAATATAATTGGTATGTTAGTCAACATTCCATTATTACAAAAACAAAATGCCTAGATCATCAATCTTTCAGTTCTAGGTTTTATACTGCATTCATCTATATTTGGGTTTTATATTTGATTCTATCTTATAATTTGCACATTTCTTTTGAAATTCTTCATATTTATACCTTTATTGGGAAATCAGAGAAAAAGAAGAAAATAATGGAGAAGAAAGAAATGATAAAAACACAGAACCTAATGAACACCAATGACTTTCCATTGAGCTCTAATGTAGTTGGCATTTTCTCTACGCTGCCAACCATCTCCCATATTATTAATTACAAATGCTCAGCCTTAACTTAGGCTTGTCCCACTAGCTCTTTTTGACTAACTTAACCTGTTTCTATTTACCTACATTTTGCCTTGGAGCTTTTTGCCTTTCTTTTATTCTGCATGTCCCATTTTCCTGCTTCCTCTGTGACTGGTTCCTGGCGACACCTTGGCATCTCTTTTAATTTCTTCCCCAAGCCTAAATTCCTCCTCCTCCTTACTCTCTCTGCCCAGAAGGGCAGCCTATACCTCCTCCCTCACTATTAACCATTCATCTTCTTATTAGACCAGTCAGATTTTTTAGGCAGGCAGAGAAAAACAGTAACACATCTTTACATAGTTAAACAAATATTCTGCAAAATAAACAAATGCAATATATTTTACATAATTAAACAAATGTAATGCTTTTTCATAATTAAACAAATTCAACACATCTTTGCATAGTTAAACAAATATTCCGCAAAACTGTAAAGCAATAATAAAGAGTATATAAAATATGATCAGAAGAGAAAGAAACATATCCATTGTATTCAATAAAATATTACTGGAGAAATGGCTGACCTTTTATAGCTGTGAAGAATGAATGATAATAGATTTTATGATTGCTTACAAAAGAAAAGAAACCCTATCAAACAAAATGTATAATTACAAAAATAAGACGTAAATAGAAAGATTTCAAAAATTACAAGCCTGCTCAGTGAGTAGAGATGCTCTACACAGGCCTGATGATGTGAGTTCTAACCCTGGATCCCATGGGATGACAGGAGAGAAACTAAACACTTGTTCTTTTAAATCTGTATGTACTCATGATGATGTGTACCTGCACACACACACACACACACACAATAAATTAATGAATAAACAAAACATTGCAAAGAAGAAAGATTTAAGATAAATCGTAGGTGAGATTATTCATCAGTGACAGAGTGTAACTACAATAAATGCTAATGAAAATACTGCAGAGAAACAACATCAATTTCCATATATTATTATCTGAGCTGTGAATTCCTGTAAAGTTTATATTTTGAAAACATGACCTTAGTACTACAGAATAAAATGTTGCTTAAAAATAAGGCTATTGTTATTGTGATTTGTTAAGGGCAAAGGAGATCATGTTTGAATATCAGTCATCAATGTGACTGGTATACTTGTAAAAGAGGAAATATCTAGACATATCTAACATATAGTGTCAGAAATCCAGTTAATAGATCTTAGACGAGAGAAGGTATATTGTTGAGAAAGTCACAGTAAAGCTTTTTTATGTACCTCTCTTCATGCATGTGACACTCAATTGATTAGCAAGGAAAACAACAGAGCATCTGATGAGAAATTCTTAGGAAGAAAAGGACACTACTACTTTCCTAAATGGTCACTAAATGTCCAGTTAACTGTTCTTTAGCGTTCTGGATGCCTGGTCTACAAAGCATTCCAGCTGTGCTGCACTGTTCAAATCTGCTTTTTCTAGGAAGCAGATATTTCTGCGTAATACTGAAAATTCTCTGTGATGTCTATCTTACTGTAAACAGAGTGTAGAAGGCTTCATGTGAATCTGTGGTTATTATTCTGACTCCATTCAGCATTTCTCACTGAATATAAAATACACTTTGCAGTCTTCCATTTTAAAGTGCTTGAATACTTTTGCTTAGCATGGAATAATCCAACCCCGAAAATGTGTTCCCTGGCCCCCTTTTTACTCATAGTGCTACTGCCTTAGTGAAATATTCTCTAAGTGCCCACCTTCCGGGTCCTCTCTCTGTCATTACTCTCCTCGCAAGAATCTCGTTGCCTTTTAAAACCACTGTTTTTCATGTGTTTGCTAATACAAATAGTTGATTTGTACATCACTACTTCCTTGGCATGAAAAAATTCTGTCTGCTAGACAACATCTATTTAATACATTCTTATAAAATGGGTGGATAGATGAATTAATGCATGAGGGCAACATGTTTGACAAGAAGTCTGGAAAACTTTGGTACAATTTCCCAATGTCAACACATGTTTACAGCATGGTCTAGCTGTCTTAAGTTTATCAAATTTGTATTCTCAAGGTGGGAGTGGAAAAAATGATGAATTCTTTTTTAAACAAACTTGGAAAATCTGAAAATAGTAGCCTTTTGGACAATGCTATTGGCATATACTCATATTTGCAGGCGTGGCTTACAGCACTCCCAAGGGGATTTCATACTGGCTCTCATTTACTCAACTCTGTCTTCATCATCCATCCTAAATGAACAACTTGAGAAAATTAAAGAAAAAAATCTTTTTAAAAAATAATTAAAACTAGATGAGAAACCATAGAATTATGAATATCTAATTAAAATATGCTATACATAACTACACTTAATAGAAAAGAAAAATTAATACTTAATAGAAGGGCATTAAGTATCAACTCTTTGTTCCTGATGGAAGTCTTGGTACTACATTGTCAAGCAATACATTCCTCATCTATATTCCCTTTTCATCTCATAGTTTTGTGTGAGAATTCTACTATGCGTGGTAAAACATCTGTTTCTTCCTTCAGGGTTATTTCAAGTTAGTAATTGCAAGTATGAAATTTGAGGTTAGTCAGAGTACTCTTCATTCTGAGTCTGGAAATTGCTTGTTATATAATCTTGTGGCTAACTTCTGTAAGACATATTTTAATTGGGGTTGATAATTATGCATAATTAGGTGGCTGTTACGAGATTTACAAACAGTAATAACGTGAACATTCAACTAAACCTTTTACATATCCGTCAATAAATGTAAGGTAATTGAAGAGTAAAAATCAATTACATAGACGATGATGTAAGTTTACACATTAAATTTGTGAACTTTCTTCATATAAGACTAAGCACTTACACTAATTCCCTAAGAGATTTAATAATTTGTAGAATTCTCCACATATTTTATCTTTATCAGATGGACTGTGTCCAATACAGCATACTCTGTGGCCATCCTGTTCTTCATTTCTTCAAGAAGAACTAAGACTCTTGAAAAATAATCTTCTTTGGCAAAGAACTTTCCCACAATCCAGAGGCATCGCCACCACGGTATTTTCTGTGACACATCATGCAATCTTTCCCCAGAAACAATGAATCCTTTTTATTTCTTCCCTTCCGGCTCTTTATCTGGACATTGTAGCCTACAACACACATTACACCTTGTGAAATCTGAGGAGACTGAACCCTCCTCTTCCACAAGCTATTGTCGTTGCATCATACATGCTCAAAGTCTCGCTAAGTCTCTTCCATTTTGAGATTTGGAAATGGAATGTGAACTGTTTGGTGCCAAAGGCACCACCTAAGGCTATCCTTTGATTCGAGCATTTTCATCTCCTCCCGCTCTTCTGCTTTGAAATCAGCAAGGTTATGTCTAATCAAAGAACAAATATAATGACTCAAAGGAATTAGTGGCTGGTAAATTTAGAACTAACCCTTCATATGTGACTTCACACAGAGACTGTTTTTCATCTTTCTCTGCGTTTCATGCAGCTCATCTAAATGAGAAATACAAATATTTTCAAAGGCAACTCCACATCCAGCTCAGAATGTGTTATTATGTTTCTCTTAAAAAGCTTATTTTAGCCATATTACCAGTTGTACTCACTTGACTTTCATTGCACAAGGAGTACATGATGTAATAGAGTTTTTCTTTAAGCTTTCTTATTTCTTAATTAACACGTATTGCTTCATTTTGTGTTGAGAGAGGGGACATGAGCCACAGTGATTGTGGAGGTCAGAAGAGAAATTTCAGGAGTAGGTTCTTTCCTTTTACCATCTGGTTTATGGATATTGATGTCAGGTCCTTCAGCTTGGGAGCAAATGCTTTTATCCACTAAGTCATTTGTCACTCCTAGTGTTATTGAGTTTTAATGATGCTTTATCAGTTAGATGAAGTCGTATCAGTTAGGAATGTCTGCTTAACCATAACATTTAAGTGACAAACATGTAGAATAAGAAGACCAAATTGAACAGCACATATCCATTGAATGTTCTGTGGAAAGTACAACGAGGACTTAGAGGAGATAGAATATAACTAAATGTATTTGCTAGGCTCAGGATTTCTCCATTGAGTTGTAGGTAAAGAAGGCTGAAATCAATGGGACGACAACCAAGTACTTAAAGATCAGACCTGAGATTAGTTCCTTAAAAAAATTCCTACTCTGTAAGCTAGAGTTTTCTGGGAAATGTGCCAAATTAAGTAAAAAAAAAAAAAAAATTCCTTTTTAAAAATAGCTTGAACACACAGTAGAAGAAAGGTTAGTAGGGAAGAGATAGCAAACATTAACTCCAGAGTTGCGTATGTAAACTAAAAGGTATTTGAAGTGTCAATGTTTTAGGTGCCAATTCCCATCTCTGCCTACCTCTTGGGAACAGAGACCTGTTCTGCCTAGGCCTCCTTCCTATTAGTGCAGACACATGTCCATTGTCCTGCTAGGTTCTCAATCTCTCTCTCTGGGACCTATTATTGATTTTGTTCCCTTCATACATTTTCATCTCTGCGCTTTGCCCTGCTGGGCACTGCCATCACAAGCAGTTTGAGTTTTGTCTAGAACATTCTGTTAGGCTTTGTCTTACTTATCTTGTATTATTAATATTTCTTTTTCTGTTTGGCTGCCTCGTGAGAAATAGAAAGTTTGTCACAATGTAGACCTTAAGAAAACATCTTTCTGAGGCTATTACTCATAGCTTAACATTTGGTTTTTAATGGAAGGGCTATATAAAAAAAATGAATGTACATAGTGAGAGCTAAATAAGCTCAAAATTATCGAAACTGAAGTGAAACAGAAGAGTATTTCAAAGGATGATTTGCAGATATCTCAATAAGTACCCAACACATTTGCACAGGTTCAATTCTGACTTGGAATGCCATAAGTTTCAGTAGAAAACATACATTTCTCTGTGTTGGTCTGAAATTATTCTGTCATTACAGAAAACATGATAGTCTCTGAGGAAAGAGAGGAAGAGCAAGAGGAAAGTAAATAAGAAATTGGGAGATGATGTCCATAAATGTCAGTGGTCCTCCACTGACAATAGGGGGAGCTATGCATTTGATACCCACCCTCATCAAAATCTCAGCCTGGATATGTGTGCTCATTCATCTCTTCAAGAAATTCTTGGTAGCACATAGAAAGTGTGTGTGTGTGTGTGTGTGCGTGTGTGTGTGTGTGTGTGTGTGTGTGTGTGTGTGTGTGTACTGGCTTTGTGGGAGCCTAGACAGTTTG
>NC_022027.1:27261255-27267682 GCF_000317375.1 Microtus ochrogaster
TTGTGTGGGATTGCATGTGCATGCATTCATGGTTCGTGTGTGTGTGTGTGTGTGTGTGTGTGTGTGTGTGTGTATGTGTGTGTGTGCATGCGCTCGCATGCGCCAATATGCATCTAGCTGGACAACAGTGAATTTCTTCATAAGGTAATGTGAGGTTGTTTTGCTGTGTGCTTTTGTGCAGACTACAGGGATTGGATTCAATTGGAAAGTAATGAAAGTGTAGAGAAAGGGCTATTACTATATTAAAGGATAAGCTTTCAAATATATTCCAACGAACACAGTTATGGACTTAGGGGAAATCTCATTTCACTTGCTAACTTTCCTAATTCAGGTCAGGTATATAGCCTGTCTCCTGAGAGGGTGGAGAAAGATCAACTGAGTAAGACTGAGTAAAGCAAGCTCACACTGAGCAGAAAATGATGAGTCTTTTCCTACTTTCTGTATTCAGCGGTGATACCAAGGCTAAATAGTGAGGTGTTTGTTGATATCAGTATATAAATAAAATGTGTGCCTCAATTTTCAGTTCCCAGTTAGTGGTTTAAGAATGTCTATGTGACATCTATTACTAGTTTTGCCCTGCCATGCTTTTGTGATCTCTTGTTCTTTTTCCATAATCTCCTCATCTCCAGTGTTGCTGTGTACAAATATTCCACCTTTGTAATCCTTAGACATTCCAGCTCTCCTTTGTCATTTCCCCCCAGCCTTCTACACACACCACCTGCTTATATTGACACATATTTATTCATTGTTTTATTCATTGAGAGGAGTGACAGAAGGTACCTTGAGGAGAATAAGAGGCAAACTTATGACAGTTGTGTGCATAGAGCTACAGCTAATTCCCCTTCATTACTCAGTCTGACTTGAAGTTAGGAAAAAAGAGATGAGACGGGCAGCTGGACTGCAGAAAGCTGGAAGAACTATCCATTCTGTATAAATTTCCTAAGAGAAACAAAGTAATAATCACATCCCAACAAAATATCATCACTTATGTAAGGATAAAAAACAAATCTTGAGTCCAAGTATTAAAGATGCTCAGAGAAGCACAATAACACAAAGTTGAGTACCTTTCAGGAAGGCCTCTCGTCTCTCCAAGGCGTGAAATCTTTCCATTTACATCTCTCCTGACATACTCACATAGCAAACCCAGAACTGCTACATCAAAAAATCTCCCTTTCAGATGAATAATTGAAAGTCCATATTATTCTTTCGTTTTATTCAAGGACCTTTGAGATAATAAATGCTTATTATACTTTACTGCAATAAGTATGGCAGAAGTCAAAGTTGCAGTTCTGCTCTGTGTGTGGCAGAAATAAAAAGGCAGAAATAGTAAGGTGAATGAGATTCTCTGTGGTCCTGAGGACTGAATTATAGATGTGAACCAAGAGCAATGGTCCTCCACTGCTGAATCACAACCATGCATGTATCAATATATGAATGACTATATTGCATATCTACTATCAATTCCATCCCATAAATCAGTAAACCAGGAATAAAGGATAGTGTTATGCCATAATTCTCTGATTTCTGAGTGCACCTAAACTCAAGACTCTGTTCTCCAAAGGATCCACAGAAAATATCTCTCAAAGTATAGAATAAGCTTGAAAATAAAAGGTAATTTTATTTGAGTATTTTATCTACTTTCTGTAAGAAATTCTGAAAATATGAAAGAAGGCAAAAAAACAAAACAAAACATGACATTAGTAGAAAATATGTGATGTGGGGTTCCCCTCTGTATGCTGTGAATGTGTTTTGTTACCATTGGTTAATGGATAAAGCTGCTTTGGCCTACGGAAGGGCAGAATAGAGTAAGGTGGGAATTCCAAGCAGAGATAGAGGAGAAAAGAAGGTCAAGTCAGGGAGATGCTGTGTAGCTGTCAAAGGAGACAGATGCCCAGGAACCTTACCAATAAACCATGAGACGGGGGGGGGGGGTAAAATACAAATTAATATAAATGGGTTAATTTAAGATGTAAGAGTTAGCCAATAAGAAGCAAGAGCTAATAAGTTGAGCAGCATTTTAATTAATACTGTTTTCTGTGTGATTATTTTGGGTCTAGGCATCTAGGAACAAACAAGCAGCCTCCACCTACAAATATGCAAATGTATCTTCAATCATATTAACTAAACTATTTTAGCACTCCTCCTTTCCAGAGGTGAGGAGGTATCAAACCTATGGTTCAGCATATGCTAGGCAAATATTATACTTTTAAGCAGCACCCCATCTCAATTTCTGTAGTTTTCATTTACAGATGTCTACAATTACACTATCATGAAGTAACATGAAATTTGTTTGAAGAAAGTAAGACAATACAATGTCATTTTGATGAATCTATGCATATGTATATGTATATAGAGAGATTTATAACACATGCATATATATGATACATGCATGTACATATAAATCACCATGTGTGACAATTTATAAACATGTGGAACTACCTTTTAATAGTTTTCTTTTTAACCCAAGAGACTTAAGAAAGGTTGGGGTGGATATCAAGTGTGTTAAGGTTACAATGGGGGCCAGAAGAGGGTAATGGATACTCTGTCTCTGTAGCTAGAGCTACAGGTGGTTGTGAGACAACAGACATGGGTGCTGGGTATTGAACTCGGGTCCTCTGAAGATAAGCGCATGCTGCTTAACTTCAGAACAAATTCTGCAGTTCCACGGGAGATGTTTTAAGTGGACACAGCCCAAGTTAGCTGTGATGGACATTAATCGAATCTCAGAACTCAGTCATCTCTGTGGGGCTCTTGATGCCAGTATAAAGACAAGCTGTGCTATAAAATATATAGTAGTCCAGAAATTACGATTAATTAGAATTAAGCCTTAAGTGCCATATGTTCCCAAGAGCTACTTTTTCCACTTTTAGCTCCAATTTTCTCTACCTATCAAAAAGAATAATAACAGGATGTATATAAATATATTTTAACACCTTTGGTATAATCATTAGAATATTGATGAATATATTCTATTATTCTAAAATTTAAAGTGATACATCTTTAAAACTTTAGATTTCTTGATTCTTAAAATAATCAATGGATAAGGAATGCTGCAATTTCAAATGTCAACTGTTTAAGGAGCTCCAACACACAGCCCAAAAAGAATTAGTTGTGTAACATGAACCACAAAGATGTGTGTGTGCACGTGTGTGTGTATGTGTGTGTGTAATATAAATTTATTAAGGGGTGCAATGGCGAAACAGACTCACATATACAGGACAAGATATAACCAGTAACAGAGTTCTGTTTTTCCCAAGAAAGCTGGGATTTAACCATATGCCCTTCATGCTGCCTGACCTGGTCTTGCATGTTCACATTACAGAATTTGTTTTAAATGTATGTATGTATTTGTTTGTTTTTAAAACAATCTTTTTTATTTTACATACCAATACCCTATTCCTTCCCTTCTCCCATCCCCCCTTCTCCCCACCTTACACCTATCCACTCCTCAGAGAGGGTGAAGTCTCCCATGGGGAGTCAGCAAAGTCTGTCACATTACTTTGAGACAAGACCAAGCTCCCCCCTCTCCCCCCGCAACTCTGCATCTAGGCTGAGCAAATTATCCCTCCATAGGGAAATGGATCCAGAATGCCATTTCATGCACTAGAGGTAAATCCTGATCCCCCTGCCAGTGATGACACCAGCTAAGAATCTAAGTGATAGTGGAGAGGGTGTCTGAACTGCCCTTCCATTGCAATAAGATTAATGACTACTTTAACTGTCATCAGAATTGTTTTGAGAGTTCTTCTAAAACTTTATCTAGTAACTACTCAAGTTGATATATAGGTAAATAGGTAGGTAGTTAATTAGTAGGATGTCACATGTTTGTGCCACTGTTCTCATACAGAAGTCAAAGGACAACTTGCAGGAGTCAGCTCTTTCCTTCCACCAGTGGGTTCTAGAGAACAAACTTAAGGTCATCAGGTTTGCTGGCAAAGCACCTTTGCCCACTGTCTCACTGTCAGACAAAGTGAATTAATATTAAAGAATCTATCAAGTGAGCAAAACATGGTAAAATAATTGAATGTAAAATGCTGCCTTTAAACTGTGAATTTATGAGTGGCCTCAGGCCCACAGTGATAAGGAAGTTAAATAACCCAAGCGAGGCATTTCATGAATTATGAGTAATGCAGAAATTTACATTTGAAATAGAGTTTCATCATAACATTTAATAATTCCAATTAAGCTTTAAGTTGGAGATAGATCAACAAACAAAGATTACAGACCACTAAAAAAAGAGCAGTACATGTTTCCTTATGTGCATTTTATGACAATGTCTAAGGTGTTTGACCCCTTAGTCTCCAGTGGATTTTACATAAAACAGAGGTATCAATAATACCTAATCAATTATGTCAACCTGAGGGCAACATAGCTAACTTTACTGTTATTTCTGAAATACACAAGAAACTGAATTAACACCAGTAAACTTCCATCACCTTGCAGATATTTGCCCATTCTTAAGCTTCACAACTGGCATACAGTAAGAGCTACAAAAACCCTTGCTCTCTCTGTTAGTTTACTGCACCATAGACAGGATTCCAGAGCTAAAAGACAAAACATGCACTTCCAACTCAAGTAACCCTGACAGTGCCCTGCAGACATTACGTACAACAGTTCCAAAGTCCTTCTTTATGAATTAGTACAAATACACCTATGCAGAGTGTGTTACTTACCAAGTAATACAATTACACCCTCAGGCTGAAAGTTTAGCATTAATAATAATAATAGTCAAATGACTATTAATAGCTGTCATTAACTGAACCCTTATTTACTAACAGGGACAGTCACTTAGTACCCTAAGATTCTAAAAATTGGGCAAACGTTTTACTCCCTAAACACCCTCTGCTTTCCCGCAGCCTTTCATTCATTTCCTCCAGCAAGTACGATATGACTTAATTGATAGTTAAGCTTAGAAATATTAACTCCAAATGTGGTTCATTTGTTTTTCTCTTTTGCTCCTTTGTTCATCCTTAGAGAGGACACATTTCCTCTGTCCTCTCTCCTTTGTATTTCTCATGACAGAGAGAGTATGTTTCTGAGATTTGGGTCCCAAAGCACTGCAAGCTAACTAGCCCACAGCTCTACTTATAGCCTGGTCTATGATGATATTGTAACTCTCACCCAGGGATTAATCTGGAGTTTTGTTACCATTAACTGTTTTTTTTTTAAAGTTTAATCAGTGACAGATGGTGGAGTAATTATTTTTGATACCTTCATCAAACAACAATATTAAATACTCAAACCAGAGATAATTAAAAATTATAATGAAAAAGTGTAGTTGGCATTTTAAAGGTGTACATATGGAGAACTTTTGATGTGAAAGAGTGTTTGGCTTGGCTCTTCGTTTTACACAGTTACGATTTCTAGATGCCAACTTTCAACCTAGATACGCCTTAGGTTCTATAGCTGCTGAGCTGAATACTTTAGTTTTCATCCATGGTACATTGACTGTACAAGATGACACCAACTTATGGCATTTTGGTCCGAAAAAAAATGTCTATTTTGCTAGAGGCAGAAAAACACAGGCTTCTGGATTCAGATGTGTTTTGCTGCTGCATCTGCTACAGCTGCAGCTTCAAAGTCCCCATCACAAGGACGAGTCTTTACTGTTGTACTTAAAACTACCGTATTATCCATCTGCTATCTGCTACTTTAAGTTGCTGGGTTGAGAGTGCACATGCCTCTGAGGTCTGGAGAGGTTTTAGCTTTAAATTGTTATTGCCAGGCATTTCTAGAACACATGCTCCCAGTGTCATTAGAGAGAGTCAAGAAAATACCAGCAGGGAGGTAAATCATTAGAAATAGCCAGAAGACCACCAACTCCATTGTCACCTTGTGAATTTGATATGCAATAGAGACACTTTGCAATGTCACTGAATTCTCAGCAATGGCACTAGAAATAACTACCGTGGTGTGGAAGTTAGTAAGATGCAGACTTAGAAAAGAGTATGTACCTAGCTGCTGACTGTCAGCTCTACATACTTCTTCACTTTGCTAGCAGGCTAAGTGCAACTCTTAGACAAGACACCAGTGAATAAAAGGACTATCATATCCTAAAAGTGACTGCAGAGCCCCAAATGAACTTAATGCTGGGAGAGTTCCCCCAAGTTGAGTTGAAATTTGCACGCCATGGATTCTGAACACCTGGGAAAGGACTGAATAGTGTCCTGCCAAGACTCCAGTAGGAAATGTCACAATTATTCCACTCAAAAGTTCATTTCTTCTCTGGTCTTTAGCATTATTAAATACTGATTTTGAAACATGTTTTCTTAAATAACAGAATTTAGAGATGATGTTTGGCTTTTAACCTTCATATATAAGAATTTTATATTAGGTTGAGCATGACCTTAAGTGTCTTTTGGCCATTTGAACTTCCTCTGCTGAGAATTCTCTGTTCATTTCAGTGCCCCATTTTTTAATTGGGTTA
>NC_022027.1:27268705-27286114 GCF_000317375.1 Microtus ochrogaster
TCAATAAAAAAAATAATTAAAAAAAAAAGAATTTTATATTATTATTAGTTACCTATATTTTTAAAACAGTGATCTCATAACTATATTTGTGACTTAATTTATGCAACATTTCAAACCCTTAAAATAATTTGTCAACTAGAATGAAACATAAAAGGTGTTGTTTTTGGTAGAATATAAATACAAGTATACAAAATTATTTTAGCTGGCACTGGACTAAGATAATCACAGAGGATGGGCATAATTATGTATTTCATCAATCTGTCATTAAAAGATTAAGAGAACTTAACTTTTGATGATAAAAGTATACACTATATTTAGACTTTTATTTCTCTCCAACTGTTATAATAAAATCAAATTCACACTTAATATTCACATCTTGACATCTGTAGCTTATAATGCCTAAATATAATTGATCTCAGTTCAGAATTTCTGATCAAAAAATTATGTGGCTGGGCAAATATTTAGATAAGAAATTGAACAGAGACTAAATTTCTTCGTTGTTTGCTGAGTAGCTGGATTGAAGTGAAGTAATGCATAATTTTCAGTCTGCTTTGTAATTTTGGAGGAAAAAAAGGTATATTGTTTACACATAAGAACACTTACAGCATAGCAATGCTTACAACATAGAAATGGCATCCTGAAAGCAGAAATTTCCTAGTTTCCGCATTTCTGTAAGCAAAGAGAGCCAAATTGCCATTTGCTTAAACTTTGGTGTTTACCTTAGCAAAGGTCAAGGTGACTTTTCCCCATTCCTGATTTCCTTGGGAGACAGTTGCTGGAACTATCTCTTCTCTTGCATTGCCTCCCTTCCTTTCTTTATCTTCACACAATAGAAAGACACATAGTACCTCTGTTCAAATTCTCCCTCCATCACCTTGTAGCTGTGTGCACTGGGGACTTTCCCAAGCACCATGTATATTCTTTCTCACTCCTAGCATGTGGAAATTGATCATCTCTACTTTATAAATCTGTGATTATATCATATATAATACATAAATTGTTTAGCATAATACCTACACATATGAAGTGCTAGGTAATTATTAGCTATTATTTTTCATATTTTTCTTCAATTTCCTTTCAGTGACATTTGTGAAGAACTTTGAAGAATGATTGTTGAAGAGAATGGGGAAAAAAAGAGAATAATATTTCCTCATTGTTTGTGTACCCCTTTTCCTGAAGCTACTTCTCTGCTACCACATCTACTTGTTCTTGACCAAAGTATCATCAACTTACAAACTCTCCTTAGATGTGTGTGAATAGGAAATTTAGGAAATGCTGATGTCTTTATATAACTAATCCTTTTCATTAGGAAACCCTGTGATAAACATTTGGAGACAGGTTTCTAGATTTGTGAGGATAGAAATAGACATAAAACAGGCATCTAGAGAAGTGGTGCAGTGAATTATAGGAAAAGCCTGCTGGGTTTTTCAGGTGGCTCTAATGGCTGACTTGAAGTGTAAGGTCGGGAAGATAACGTGACACGGAGCCTCAGAGGTGTTGAAGAGCGGCGTTTGTGAGGGATGAGAGTTTCCACTGCCACTGGCAGGAAAATGTGTGGCCTGCAGAACCTGGCGATACTCAAACCTTGCCTTTCTTTCTCAACTTCTAAATTTTAATACTGCAAGTAACATATTAAACTAAGACCAAGCAGGGTTCATTTAAGAATTATCATAAAGTATGTCAATATAGGTATAAAAATAAGTTCATGATAATAAATGCCAAATATACCTGATATATTTTTATACAACTTCAACAAAAGTTATGATAAAACTGAAATAGAAATTCCTAGCCATTATTACCATACAGATATCAAAATCTTGAGGCTGACAGATCTTTGAATTCTAGACCATGTTGGCTTCACAGTGTTTGACCAGCCAGGCTTATACAATGAAACTTTGTCTCAAAAATATATACAAATGCTTTATTTCTCTTAATTTTAATGTTTTATTTTCTTGTGTGATTTGAGTTATTAAAAATCTATGACTATTGAGATTGATCTTAATGATAATGGACTTCTTTAAATGGCTTCCCAAATCTAGTAAAATAAAATATTTATGGAACATGAGTGAAATATAGAGTTTCTTTTCACTTGCTGCATGTTTATCTCTGAATTGTAAAAGGACACTTAGTTGTTGATATGTTATCATATAGGTACCTGTATGTAATCATTCCTTTACTTTCTCGGACAGTTTGACTTTTGGAAGATGTGTGTGTGTGTGTGTGTGGGTGTGTGTGTGTGTGTGTGTGTGTGTACATAAAAACAAATACTTCCATGTGTGGCAAACTTACAAATTTCATAGTACAAGCTTAGAATCTATATGTAAAATGTCTTAATAAGGGTCATAAAATACAATAATGTGAGTGACATCATATCCCATTCTTAGCCAAGAACTCTGGGTATGATAAATAGTGTAGCA
This sequence comes from Microtus ochrogaster, assembly GCF_000317375.1. Classification (NCBI taxonomy): domain Eukaryota; kingdom Metazoa; phylum Chordata; class Mammalia; order Rodentia; family Cricetidae; genus Microtus; species Microtus ochrogaster. Next base: position 27,271,123 of record NC_022027.1, read on the forward strand.
GCTCCAATGTTCTGGGTAAGTATCAATGTCATTCTAATAGAAAATCAACAGATTAAGGAGTTTGGGGATGAAATGAAACCATTTGGGTGGAAAAGAGTTCTCGTAATTTATATAAAAAAATCATGCTGAGTAGTGGTGGTGCATGCCTTTAATCCCAACATTCAGGAGGCAGAGGCAAGTGGATCTCTGTGAGTTCTCTACCAGCCTGGTCTACAAGAGCTAGTCCCAGGACAGGCACCAAAACTATGCAAAGAAACCCTGTTTCAAAAAACAAAAACGAACAACAAACAAAAAAAAACAAACAAACAAACTCCTAGTGGTCATCAAAAAAGAAGGGAAAAAGATTAAGAAAACCACTATAAACAAAGAAACTTTTTTATCCAATATCACAAGCTATCAGTCATCCATATTGGGATCAATATGGCATTGATCACTGGCACTGTGGTGTGGAAAGTCCTTCCACATGTGTTGCTGTTATCGGTTAATGAATAAATCTGCTTTTGGCCAATGGCTTAACAGAGTTAAGTCGGGTGGGAAATCTGAACAGAGATGTAGCGAGAGAGTAGGCAGAGTCATGGAGAAGCTATGCAGCCTCTGCAAGAGACAGATGCCTCCACCGAAAACACTGAAACCTTACCAATAGGCCACTGCCTCGTGGTGATGCACAGATTAACAGAGGTGGGTTGATTTAAGATGTAAGATTTAGCTAGAAATATGATTAAGCTATTGACCAAACAATATTGCATTTAATACAGATTTTTGTGTGATTATTTTGGGAGTCTGGGTGGCCGAGAAATGAAGAAGCAGCCTCCATCTACAGCACTGGAAATGGAAAATACAATATTCCGAATCCAGAATCAGTCCTAGGCATAGCACATGGAAGCTGCTTCATAAGCGTGCATGGCCAGTATTGACATTATTAAAAATTATGATTGTCAATGATCATAATTATATGACTGGAATGATGAGTTTTATTTTTGCATATTCCAATAATAAAGGTAAGTAGAAGTGATATCAGTACAGTCTCATTAGTTAATTATAGTCAATAAGAAAAATGAATATGGATTATCATGTGGACAGTTTGTACCACTTAGCATATAATTGTAGACAATTGACTTAGCGTGTGTGAAAGCTGAGAAGCATGAAGCTCTACATAAGTAGTATTTGGAAGGGAGAATTCATTTGTATTCTGCAAGGCCAACGGAACATGAAGTGGTGATTTATAGCACATAAAACACACACACACACAATGTGCAAATGTGCTAAATACTTGTTCTCTTCTGTAGAAATGTAATTTTGAGCTTCTTCAGGTTTAGCCAGGCTTCTATGGCACTGTGAATATGCTCAAGAAACTCACTCTCTTCTGGTAAATACTTAATTTCTAGTTGCCAAGAGGCTAGTAAAAACTTTTTGAGATGCTTCTTATATTTTCATATTGGATACTGAGTATCATACACACTCACATGCATTCATTTTCTGAGTATTATGCATTTGACTGTAAGCAATCTGATCTCACGTGCATTTTCTTACAGTTTTGAAAGGAATTGACATGCAATGCACTTACATAAGGCATCAACACAGTACATGATTTTAAATGTTACTCATTGGTGACTTTGTATAAATCTTTAGATATTGTATATAAGCTGGGTTGACCTTAATATTCCCAACTGTTAAAATATTTTATAATCTAATTTTTGCCTTATAAACCTTTATTCAGAAGTCAGAAAACTACATAAAGTATTTTGCTTTAGCAATAGTGTTCTTTGATAATAGAAGTGGGAAATGCTGAAGGAGCTAGTTAACCAGTCTCTAAGTTCCTTGAAAAATGCAAGTTATGTACCCATAACATGGCAAAACAGGTTTCTTTTCTGTTTTGTTCCTTTTCTTTTTTGTTCACAGACATGGACATATCGGGTTGATGGCTGGCTGTCATCCTGCAGGGGAAGATGTTTGCTGCAATTATGGATCCCTTGGTCCTCACATTTAGCTGCGCAACATCTGGCTTCCTAGCAGAAAATGCAAATGGAGTAATACATATGTCATCAGATGAACTTTGATGTAGACTTTAATTTAATTACATATCACACACACAGTTGTTCTTTGTTGTATACAAAGAAACATTGTGATTGAGTTCCTACTATGTTATTTCATCTGTCATCCATCTTTCCCATAAAGAAACAAAGACAAGTAGAAAATTTTATATAAGTGTTCTCAAAAATTCTTCAATGACCTGTTCAGCCATCATCAGAGAAGCTTCCTCCTGCAGCAGATAGGAACAAATATAAAGACCCATAGCCAAACAAGTGGCTTCCTTGCAACACACACCTTTAATCTAAGCGCTCAGGAGGCAGAGGCCGGCAGATCTCTGTGAGTTCAAGGCCAGCCTGGGCTATAGAGTGAGTTCCAGGACAGGCTCCAAAGATACACAGAGAAACTCAGTCTTGAAAAATAAAACAACAAGAACAGAAATGTATCCAAAGGTGAGTAAACAGAAATCAATCTTGAAAACTGGGCAGGTTTATATAAAGTAAACCATAGCCTTGAATGTTCAGAAGACAATTCCTAGTAATAAAAATCTGAAGGCATATCTGAAGTAGAGTCAAATAGTGTGAGTACTATTAAGAGCACTCACCATATTAATAAAGTCAAATGAAGAGATAATATATTTCACCTCCAAAAATTACCCACAGATTTTACTATGAATTCAAATTGTACACTTACTTGCAATAAGCTTTTTCTTTTACAAATACATTACTGGGAACTGGATGAGGAAAGTTCCGATGATTCCTTTTAATATACAGTAATTACTAGAAAAACAGCATCAAGGGAGCAAGATTCTGTTAGCCAAGTATAGCTTCAAGTCTGCACAGAGGAGGGTACAGATGTGCAAGACTTCCCAAATACAAGGGAATGTGAATCTCTCTTTCTCTGTCTCTGTCTCTCTCTCCCTCTCTCTCTTTCAGTAATGCATTCTAAAAAGCTGTTTTCCTACCCATCTTGTGACATCCATGAGAATGTCAAGAAAGGTCTCTGGCTTTTGCATTCATCCTTCATCTTGTCTTCCTTTGTACTCTACTCTTGGTACTTTGGTCCTGACTCTCAATCTCCTTCACACCTCATGCCTCTCATCGCTTTTGACTCACCTGCCAGAGCTTCACAACATCATGACTTTGCATTAGCCTTGCTGGCACACATGAACTTTAAGATCCAGTTTATTCTGGAGATGGGTGTTTATTATTATTTTAAAGGGATTTTTGTATATTTTATTTGAAATATTTATGTAGTATAGAAAACCTAATTATAGCGGTATCGAAAGTTATTAATTTAGATAACAGTTTACCACATAAGAGAAACATAAGAAATCTTTATATGTTGGGCTGGTGGAATGCTTGACTAGCATGCTTGAGGCCCTGGGTTCAAATCCAAGAAAACCTCCTCCCCCTTAAAAAAATAACTGAAAATAAAGGATGAAATTTTAGAACTTCATTGGAAGTTTTGAAAGGTTTTGTTGAGGTGTGATTTACATATACTGAAGTCCACATATCTGGAGTCATAGTTTGTTATATTCTGACACTTACCATGAACATGCACATCCAGAAAACAGCCAACATGTTGAAGACAATGATGTCTTCCAGCCCTGGATGTCTCCTTGTGCTTTTGTGTTTCTCCTTTCAGCCCTTGCATCCCCAAACACCTACTGCTTTGTAACATTTGGGTTTGCTTGTTGGAGTTTCTGTCCTGCCCAGTTCCCACAGCCGGTAAGCCCCAAAGAAAATCACACAGAGGTCTACATTTATTATTATTATCTCTTATAACTTATATTAGCCCATTATTCTTATCTATGTTAGCCACATGGCTCAGTACCTTTTCAGTGGGGTAAGTCACATTCTGCTTCTTCCATAATCTGGGCAGGGCTAGGGAGGAATGGGCTTCCTCCTTCCCAAAATACTCCTGTTCTCATTGCCCCACCTCTACTTCCTGTCTGGTTGTCTCGCCTATACTTCCTGCCTGGCTACTGGCCAATCAGCATTTATTTAAAACATAATTGACAGAATACAGAATTGTCCCACACCATTGCTTATGTCCCTAAGATGGAGTCCCATTTTCTAGTGTGTCATATAAATAGGATCATACAATGCATATTCTTTGATATGGCTTTTCTTCTCAGTACAACTACTTGGAGACTCATTCGTGTTGCATTAACAGTGCTTTGTTTCTTTATATGAATGACCAATACTAAATAGATTGTACAGCTTGTTTATTTACTGGTTGGTAGCAAATGGAAGTAGATGCAGAGATTCACAGTCAAATACTGGGCCAAGCTCTAGGAGTTCAGTTGAAGAAAGGCTTCAGGGATTTTATGAGCAAAGGGAGGTCAAGATCAGAATGGGGAAACCCACAGAGACCACTGACCTGTGCTTATGGGAGCTCACAGACTCTGGATGGACAGCTAGGGAGCCAACATGGAACTGACCTAAGCCCTCTGCTCTGGGTGCCAGTTGTGTAGCTTGGTCTTTTGTGGGGTCCCCAGCAGTGGGATCATACCTGTCCCTGATTCATGAAATGGCTCTTTGGAACTTATTCCTTATGGTGGGATACCTTGTTCAGTCTTGATGCAGGGTGAGTAGAGGAGGAGGCAGGAAGCTTAGTCCTGCATCAATTGCTATGCCATTCTTTGCTGATTCCCATGGGAGTCCTTATCCTATGTTAATGGAAACGGGGAGGAGTGGATGAGGAGGGATAGAAGGGAAATGGGGGGAGGGAACAAGAGTAGAGGAGGGAGAGAAAACTGCAGTTGGTATGTAAAATAAATAAAAAATTTTGAATAATAAAAAGCAGCAACTTGATTTTTAGTAAACGTAGTTAAACAGAACTGTATCTTTATTGGACCAGTGAAGTTTTCATGTATATTCTGTATGTTGAAAACTTCTCCATGAGGCACCCGGACAAAGCTGGAAATGTATATATTTTACACATAGGTTAAGTAGATAGCAAAACTTACACTGAGGTCAGTGTTTTTGACTAGGACAATAATCTAGAGAAAAACATTACTTATAACTTCAGGTTATAACATATGACTTCACTGCATAGGTATAACCTCTATGCAGTGTGGCTAATGACTGCCTCTAGATAATAATGTAATTTTGTAAAAAACAATTATTACTCAACATTTTTAGATTATTAAGTGCCTAAAGTGAGACACTGCCACAAGCCAATAAGCGTAATGGTTCAAACTTCCCGCAAAAATATAAAGTATATAAGGCTGTAAATGACTACAAGAGTCTATAGCTCACTGTCTCTTAAAGTTTCCTCTGCTGTGATGATCACTCCTTTTGTGCTAGAAGAATGTAAAATCATATATCTGTGCTGGCTTCAGTGTCAAAGCAAGATTACACTAGGGAAAAAAATCAAGTCCTTGCTCTTTTGGAGCCGACAAAGACAATATCATCAATCTGACCCTTTTATAACCTCATTCTCCAGGCCTCACTTCTCTCCTCTCTGATGGAGACCACCTATCATGTTTCTGCCCAATAAAGTGGCATGTGTTTTCAGAACATCTTGTTTTTCTCTTATTCATATTTTGACTTGGCATTTATAGCAGTTGGCTGGGGGGAAATGTCGGATTTGTCTGCAACAGACAGTCTAATTAAATTGGAAGGGAGGGACAGATGTACAAAGCTGCTGAACTGCTCATAATACAAAACATGGCAGCTTTACTTGGAAAAATCTGGCAAGATGGTGCCAGCAATTTCTGCTCGCTGAACCAGCTGAAGTATGTAATTATGTTACGATCTCTTATTTTAATTCTAATTTCACATACACTACTGCTGCATCTGAAAAGATCTGAGAAGCCCATTATTTTGGCTGTGATATAAGAATGATGTACATATGACTCATAAATGCTGTAATTTTCATCTGAGTCAGATTTTTCAATATTAAAAATCCTAGTTTTCAAAATAAATATTGATGCATAGATTTTTTAAACCTTTGAAATGTCCCTTATATGATTCAAGTCAATCATAATTTTTCTTTGATTCATTTGATCTCCAACTGCTGTTTCTAATTTGCAAACCTGATGCAAAGCTTTATAAACATGGCCTCTTATAAACAGAAGCAAAAACTGCCATATTTCAGATGCCAAATCCTCTCTGTCAAGCTTCTTACAATCCACCTGTCTACTGTAACATCATTCATCCACATTGTTATAAACACTCTTTCCATTTTGCTATTATGCAGAAGTTTGCTGCCCTCATGTTGGTATATTTTATCTTAGCCACTCAAGATTTCAGAAGGCTACAGATCATCATCAACTTTCAACATGATAATTGTTTCAACATATTTAGCTAATATATGACACACACACATTCTAACTTTTAAAGAATAAGTTACAGGGCTTAGGCCAGCATTTGGATATTCAAATTTTCCAGGAAATGATAACAGCAAATCCATCTAAGTGTTGACAGAAAAGACTCTAACAAAATAAATTTCAGAGGGAAGAGAGGGGAGAAAATACCATGCCCTTTCTATACTATCAATGAGTACAGAAACAGACATTTCCAAGATGGGCTTCACATTAAGCATTATGACAGTTCAGAAGTTATTGGAGAAAACACCTATAACAGGCATGAAGAGGAGGAACACTTCCAAAGATATGGACTCTGATTTTTTTTAAAGAAAATGCTACATGTGATATCACATGTATATATAAATATATATATGTGTGTACATAATATATACTTATATACATTTATATAAGTAAAATATATACATAAAGTTAAGGCTTATAATATTACTTTAGTTTAATTTTAACAAACAATAAATAGCTCTACTTCAGGCAATTAATCAAAGAGAAAATAAAGAGTATTGAATGGTTTATATTTAACTGTCACTTAAATAAAGTGCATTTTATAAATTTGAACTATGTAAGTGGTTAAGATAGCAAGGATAAAGCAGAGCCTTCACTATTTCAGGAAATCCCATTACAAGTGGCATTTTAAAATACAAATTAATACAAAGAACAAAGAGAGAAACACCCTAGAAGCTGAAAACGAAAGAAAATGGCAGTTGATTTAACACATCCAAGAATGCTGAGTCCTAATGTAAACTGGAAAGAACACAGACTCTCCCAAATGACCCAATGCTTAACAGAACAAATGACTCAGGAACTGGCAATTTCAGACAAGATCAAAATCAAAACAAAGCTTATCTTAAAATATAGAAGATAATATGAAAGCCTGTTTAAATCCCGGAAGTTTCTTCCCCTCCACAGCTAAGAATTTGATACCTCACTTGCCACACACACACACACACACACACACACACACACACACACCCATTTGCAGATGACTGTGTTTCATAAACAGTAGAGCATAGATCTACATATCTCCTGGAACTAAAGTCTTCTGAATAATAAAGGAAATAATCAAGCAAAGAGATAACTTACAGGATGGGAAAAAAAATCTTGACTATAAGTCAAGAAAAGCTTACTATTTTGAATACAGAAAAATACAAAAAAAAAAAACCCTCATAGCACCAGGAAATGAAATAATTAAAATTGGACTGCAGATTCTTGTAAAAAAAAATCTAAAATGAAGGATATAAAATACTGTTCAATATTATTGTTTATCAAGAATGATATTATACGCCAGTCAAAATGGCTATCATTACACAATCAAAGAAAGAACAAACCAAGGAGGATGTGAAGAGAGAGAGACCGTTATTCACCATTGATGGAAGTGACAATCGACACAGTCACAATGGAAATCCATGTGAAGACTACTCAGAAATAGGAATAGCATTTCCATATACTTTAACAATTTATTTCACACTTGGAATATACCCAAAGGATATCATATCATACTACTGAGATTCTTGCTCATCCATCTTTATTGCCACTTCAGTCACAATAGTAGGGAATGGAATCAGCCTAGATGTCCATCAGCTGATAAATAGATAATGACATTGTGGCATTATATGTATACAGTGGAGATTTTCTAAAGGCAAATTAATGGAACAGGGAAAATTGTGCACAGTGAGGTAACCCAGAGCAACACACAGGAAAGAACAACACTACATGGTTTCTCTCGATGGTGAATCCAATAGATGTAAATATCTAATTTTGGATGTTCAATGAGTTCCTGTAGATCCAGATATCTAGGAAGAGGCCAAAGGGAGTGTAATGCCTCAGTGTAGTGTGGATAGTAGATTGCTGATAATATAATAGAAGAACGTGAGAACAAGGAGGTGGGAAGGTTTGGGTAAGGAGGGAGTGGGGCATAGCCTGAGAGGGAGGATCAACTCTTTATGGATTGACTATCTTCTATCAATAGATTCATGGAAGGGAGACAGCATTGCCTTCAGTTATATATCCCATAGTAACACTACCATACTCCAGTGGATAGTCTCGCAGATAGCTTAATAATCCATACAAATGGGTTACACAACAAAACCAAATGAATCCAGAAAAAGGACAGGCTGGGAGGAGGCATGGCTGAAAAGAAAGTGGGGGAGATCTTGAAGGCTGGGGATGAGCATAATCAGGATACATTATATAAAATGAAATGGTGAACAAATTAACAAACAAACAAAATTTAAAAGGATTTTTCTGATCAGAAAATGAAAATACTGAGAAAATTTAGTTGCTGAGTGCCTTGTGTTGTGATTTTAGAACTGTCTTAGACTGTTGGGAAGAGCGCTTCAGAGAGTCTGGTCAAACCTGCAGGAAATACTTGAGAGCAGTGACAGTGAAAATGTGTTCCTTAGTGAGCGGTCCTGTAAGATTATTTACTAGAGAAGCTCACAGTCCTTTCCTTATTCCTAGAAATTAAACCTTCTCTTAAAGCATAAGTATGCAGTTCAATTGAGTACATATTTGAGGCATATTTTCAATGCTGCCTCAATACAAATTGAATTAGTAGAGGAAAAGGAGATTAAAAATATTCACAAATTATTTTCAAAGAAATATAAGAAATAAGAATAAAGTGGAGGATTGGAGAGATGAATCATTGGGTAAAACACTTGTTGCCAAGCCTGAAAACCTGAGTTCCATCTGTGAAATCCACATGATAAAAGGAGAGCGCTGAATCCCCAAATGTAGCTGCCTTAGATGCTGACATGAGGAGGTTATGAAATGGGGGTGGGGCGGGTGCAAAATAGGACACACAAATCATGTATGTTTAGAAAAATAAGGCATTAACTGTGTCTTAGGGTTTCTGTTGTTATGATGAAACAGCATGGCCAAAAGCAAGTTGGGAAGAAAAGGGTATATTTGCCTTAAATTTCCACATTGCTGTTTATCACCTTTATCACCAAAGTAAATCAGGACAGGAACTCAGGTAGGGCAGGATCGTGGAGGCAGGAGCTGATGTAGAAGCAATAGAGGGGTCCTGCTTACTGGCTTACTTCACATGGCTTGCTCAGCCTGCTTTTTTATATAACCCAGGACTAAAAGCCCAGAGGTGTCACCACCCACAAAATCTGGGCCCTCCCCCATCAGTCACTAATTAAGAAAATGCTTTGCAGTTGGATCCCATGGAGGTATTTTCTCAACTGAAGATCCTTCCTCTTTGATGGCTCTATCTTATATTATGCTGGCATATAAAACAAGCCAGTATAACCTGCAAGAAAACATTATCCAAGATTAAAAGAATAATCTGGCATAATAAATGGTTCATTTAGGGTGGCAGTCACAGAATAACCATACTTAAAATAATGTAAATATTAAATATTGATACTATCAAAATTGTGATTTGAGGACAATGACTAGGAAACAAACAGTGAAAATTTTAAAAATTAAGAATTATGGGTATTTGCTCTGTAAACAAGAAGCAGGGGGCATTGGATGTGATGGTGTCTCTGGTACTTCAGAAAGAAAATTGAAATTACTTTCTCTTTGGTAGTGCAAACTGCATAAAAACTTGCACCTCAGCTAGTATATAGAACTTCTAGCTGGCATTGATTGCTGAATTAATACACTAGGTGCTACTTATTTGTCCCTTAAAAGTATGCACATACATTTCCAACAAAAGGTTCTCATCTTTCTGATCAGTTACTTCTCCTAATTTGCATTACATATAGTCTCTAGGATTTAGGCTATGAATCTTTGATTCACAGGCATCCTTCAGCTCTTTCCTAAAAATGGACTATAATTTAGTACTTAAACTAATTTTAAGTATGAACTCCACCTTGAAACTTGTGGTGCTACTAGGTTTTATGATCAGAATCTTTGGACAGGCTTAACAACTAAGATAAACTCTCAGGGGCTCAAAAACTCACCACTGGTAACTTAGATTACACATGAGAAAATAACCCTGCACCTTTTGCAACAACAACAAAAAAAGACAAAGCTATTACCTAACTCAGTGAAGATAAAGTAATCTCAGAATCATAACTCTGGCTTTTAATTTAAATCTCATAGAATTTGAATCAAAAGATAAACCTTAAGAAGAAAGGAAAATATAGAATGATGATGAAAAAAACTGTACAAGTTGGAAAAGAATTAGAATAAACACACGGTTTACTAGTTGTCAGGACAGAAGGAATCTACACAGATAACTATGATACTCACTACAGCCACAAATAATGTGTCGCCGCAACCTGATTGCTCCGATCTGAGGTTTGTGGAAACTTACCAAATAACCATGTGGTTTTCTTCTACGTTTAACTGATTACTGTTTTACTTCCAATGCTATGTTAACATGGAGAAACAATGACAAGTATTTAAAGGACACATTGCTAAGGATGTAACAATTATAGTTCTAATTATAACAAGGCACATAATTGGTTGTTTTTTGCATCTAGATCCAAAATGATGTGTCAATAAAGGATTCATTATGATATCCTACATGTGAATCAATTCATGATTTATGCAATGTGTCACTGTGCAATAATAAAAAAAGCATTTATTTGGCAAAATTCTGAATAGTATTTTTCCTCCCGTACTCTTGGAATGGAAATCAAACAGCATACTGAGACAGAAATGAAAAGGGTACTTAGAGTGCCATCTAGTACACATTTTTCTGTATAGCATAATTTCCAAAACTGTGAATAACATCTTTAGCTTTAGATAGGAAAAAAATGGAAAAAACAAAAAAACCTGTGCTTAATTGCAGTTGCTGTTTTTACTGAAAGTTGAAGATAGACTGTACTCTTCACTTACTGGCCAGATTGTTCTCCTAACTATGAATTTATCTCTATTCTAACTGCTTTTCAGTTCAATAGCACCTCACTTACCTAGTATAGATTTGAAAATTTAATCTACTAGGGATTTTAATCAAAATCTTCATTTAAATATTCACATCAGTCAGTTAATATTTTTCTGCCAAATATTTACAAAGATTTGAGCCAGAAGTGAATCGGCATCCACCCTGTATTATAAAAGTCACATGTCCCAAGAGGCTGAAGATCTGGAAGGCACCCAAATATTGTGTTTGAAATGAACAAAACAAAGCAATCTGTCAAAACTAGACTGAGTGAGCACCTTTAAAATTGGAACTAACACTGGGTCAATAAATGTCCTAACCTGGCCTGAGTTAATAGTAAGTTAGAACCCTGAGGCCATTGAAGAAGAAACCTGAAGCTCTGGTCCTTTCACACAGCTCTTGGCTCCTGCAGAAAATGGAACGTTAAACTGCCCTCCAGAGAATAAAATCTTGACTAAGGTGTGAACAACCAATTTCAGGTCATTTTAATCCCAGTCAATTCAACTTAATTGCGTATATTTTTATTGTGTTCTGACATCTCAAGAATTGATAATACAATGATATACACATCGCCAAATATGAGCCTTTCACAAAATGGTACTATATTGATACTTAGAAAGAGTAACAGACTAAATAGTGACATAGTGTAAAAAATCCATTTTTGGAGGTTTCTATGGGAGAGGGGACAATTGCCAAGTGATGTGTTCTTCCCCGAGAAAGACGTCCCTCCAACTCTCATCATTACTTAGTTGCCTCTAGTTCTTTATGTAGGGTTGAAGTCTCCCTTGTGAGCTTCTCAATGTCTGCTTTACCATTTCTATTGTTTTTTTTTCCCTCATTCAGCACATGTTAAGGCATGTTAGTGAGATTTTATGGATGTAGCTTCTGACATTCTTGGGAGAGAAAATCACACAGTAAACTCCCAAATCTTCTGGTTCTTTGTATCTTTCTGTCCCCTCTTCTACAAAGTTTTGTGAACCTTGCATATGTGAGTTGTATTGTAGATGCATCAACTTTTGTGCTCCACAACTTTATCTTTTAATTGGTTGTGGTTTTCTGTAATGGTCTCAGTATACTGCAAAAGGAAGCTTCCTTGATGAGGGGTGAGGATTATAATCAAAGCCTTAGTTTGCTTATGCCACTTAGAAATACAGAAAGTAATGAACAAGTCTTCCATTCAGTGATTTAAAGTCTGTTTTTCAATTTTCCTCATTAGAAATAACTACTATTTCTGTTAACATATGAAGTAGTAGGTTTCATTTCGAACCGGTTTGAACTGGTCTGAACCAGTCGACAGTGGCCTGAACCAGTTCGAAATGGTCTGAACTGGTTTGAACAGGTTTGAACTGGTCTGCACCTGTTTGGGCCGGTCGAGACTGGTCTGAACCGGTTTGAACTGGTTTGAACCAGTTTGAACTGGTCTGAACCAGTTTGAACTGGTCTGTACCAGTCTCAGCGGTTTGAACAGGTCTGAAACAGTTTGAGCAGGTCTGAACTGGTTTGAGCTGGTTTGAATTGGTCTGAACTAGTTTGAACTGGCTTTAGTGGGTCTGAACTAGCTTGAACGGGCTTGAGATGGTCTGAATCAGTTTGAACTGGTCTGAACTGGTCGAGACTGGTCTGAACCAGTTCAAACTGGCCTGAACTGGTTTGAGCCGGTTTGAACTGGTTTCAGCAGGTTTGAGCCAGTTTTAACCAGTCTGAACCAGTCTCAGCCTGTTTGAATTGGTCTGGCCTGGTCGAGACTGGTCCGAACTGGTTTGAACCAGCTTGAACCAGTTTCAACCGGTCAAGACTGGTCTGATCCAGTAAGAACCAGTTTGAACTGGCTTGAACCAGTCTCAACCAGTTTGAACTGGTTTGAACCAGTCTGTACTGGTCAAGACTGGTCTGAACGGGCTTGAACAGGCCTGAACTGATTTGAACCGGTCTGAACCAGTTTGAACTGGTCTGTACCAGTTTGAAGCATGGGGGTGGGGGAGTAGGGAGGGCAGAAGGGGAAGACAAGGGGACAAGGGGAGGAGGGAGGAGAACTTGAGGGAATGGGATAGTTGAGATGGAGTAAGGAGAAAGATGAGAACAAGGTAAGAGATATTTTGATTGAGGGAGCCATTAAGGGGCTAGCAAGAAACCTAGCACTAGGGAAATTCCCGGGAATCCACAAGATGACCCCAGCTAAGACCCTAAGCAATAGAGGAGAGGGTGCCTTTCCCTGTAGTCAGACTGATGAATATCTTAAATATCACTACAGAACCTTCATCCAGCAACTGATGGAAACAGAGTTAGAGTTAAAGTCCAGTTGAAGAGTAGAAGGAGCGAGAATATGAGAGAAAAGGTCAAGACCATAATGGGAACACCACTGAAACAGTTTATCTGAGCTAATGGGAGCTCACCACCTCCAGCTGGACAGGGAAGGAAACAGCATAGGCCCAAACTATTCCCTCTGAATATGGGTTAGAGTTGTATGGCTGGGGCAGACTGAGGGGCCACTGCAGAGGCACCAGGATTTATTCTTACTGCATGTATTAGTTTTGGGGAACCTATTCTCTTTAGCTGGATACCTTGTTCAGCCTAGATATAGTAGGGAGGGCCTTGGATGTTCCTCAAAGTAATGTGCCTTACCCTCTCTGAGGATTAGATGGGGGCATGGTGAGGGGGTCAGTGGAGGGAATGGGAGGAAGGTAGGGAGTGGGAACTGGGATTGGTATGTAAAATGAAAAAAGATTGTTTTCATCTTTAAAAAAATTAAATAGTGAAAAAAAAAGAATTCCCAATTTTCTCACCGAATCTGCTGATGGTGAAGATGAAGATGTGAGGCTGATGATTGCTGCTGCTTAGAACTTTATAAACCTGACCATATTTCAAGGCACCCACTTAGTTTTGGCAGAATCTGGAGAAGGGTATCCAGGGAAAGCCCACCAGGAGAGAAGAAAGATTAACCTAGGGGTGGGGCAGTGACTCCAGTCGAGTGTAGCTCAGGCATATGCCAATTGCTGCAAAGCCTGTGCAGGCAAATAGCTTCCTCATGAATCCATATCCAAAAAGTTAGGCACTGGATGTAGCTTGAATTGTAATTGTTCTTAATAATAAAAACTCGGAGGCAGCTATCAAGGGGTGAAAGCTGAAGAATCAGAGAAGCAGAGTGGACAGCCACTAGAGTTCATACCTCTCCCAATGCTCAGACCAAACGGATGATTCTATCCTCAGACTGCTTAAGACTGACAAAGTCAGACTGACTGCAATGAGCTCCTGTCTCCTCCCACCTTAGATTCCCTTCTCCACTTAGCTGTATCACTCCTGTCTCCACCTCCCTAATGCTGGGATTATAGGTATGTGATCCCAAGTGCTGGAATCACCTTTGTGTGAGCTCTGTTTCTCTTTTAGAATGGATCAATTTTGTGTAACCCAGGGTGGCCTTGAACCCTGGTAGAGATCTGCCTACCTCTGTCTCCTGAGTCCTGGGATTAAAGGTGCTTGCCACCACTGCCTGACCTTCATGGCTAACTAGTGTGGTTAGCTCTGCACTCAGATCTTAAGGCAAGCTTTATTAGTTAGATCATAAACAAGATATCATAGGTTGGTTACATGGCCATGAATATCCATGGAATATAATTGTTGAGAGGCCTTGCTGACTGATCAAAGGTCGCAGCCTATCATGGCCTCTCAGCTTTTTATCCAAAGCTTGAAGGCATGGGACTCCTGGACTCCCCACAATGAGATTTTCTGCTCTTTACCTGCTGATATCTGGAGAATATCTCTGGGCCTGGAGGACTACCTTATCAGAAAGCTGT
>NC_022027.1:27287429-27288229 GCF_000317375.1 Microtus ochrogaster
CTGAAAGATTTTCCCGAGATCACACCACCTCGAGTATTCAGTAGGATCAATGTTTTAGCCTCTTCTCACTTTCCTTCCCTCAGCTCTTGCTGAGAGCTGGCTGGGACCCTTTCTAAATTCTCCTAAGGTCCTTTGGGTGCACAATCGACTAACCCTGAAGCCTCATCCACCCTGGATTCTCCTCATGTGTGGTGATGAATCTTTGAGTTGTGGTTTTAATTTGGATTCCAAGCATCCTCATAAATTGTGGGCCCATATTTCGATATGGCATAAAAGCCATTAGCCAGGTCCGAGCTCTGTAGACAAGCTGTCTCTGCCCTTAACAAAAGCCAGGATGGCTGCTCCTAGCTTCTTTTGTTAAAATGTGGATTACCTGAGAAGAGATGCTTGACTGAAGCTGATGACTTAAGAGTTCAGATATTTGGTGCTTCCTTCCTTTTGTAATTTGGAAGGTGTCTTATAGAGATGCTAATTCAAGGCCTACCTGACTGCCAGATGCGGATGTGACTCAAGCCCAGGCACCTGGTTGCCTAGGTGATGGCGTAATATGTTTTCCCCCCCTCCCCGCTCAATTTGGTGTGGGTATATAAAATGTTTGGACAATAAACGAGAGAGCTGGCCTTTTCCATGATGACGGTGTAAGCTGTGTCAGTTCTTTTCCTCGCTACTCCGGTCCAGCCGGGTTAAGGAATTAGGGAATTTATGTTGGGCCCTCACGGGCCCTAACAATAAATACAAGATTACAATCACTTGAGGAACTGATGTGGGCTGTGAGAGGTCATTAATGATGCAGACACAAA
>NC_022027.1:27289628-27293672 GCF_000317375.1 Microtus ochrogaster
ATCAATAGATAAATAGATAATAAAAATATGGTACATTTATATAATGAAATATATTCATCTGTTAAGATAAATGAAAATTTCAGCAAAAGATAAACAAATTTCAAGTGAAGTAGTATAGATCAAGAAAGATAAGTACTGTATATTCCCCCTCATTTTGGATGTGAGCTTTGAATATTCAGATATGCATATTTCATTTAGGAATGCTGACAGCATTCAGTATATTAGAAAGAGGCTATCAGGATCTAACAAGGAAGAAGAAATAGAACATTGTGATATAAAATAGAAAAGAGGAATAATGTAATCGAGAGGGTTAAATGAACTGAAGCATGTAATGTCAGGGCATAGTAGGGAATTTGCAGAAACATTAAAATATTATAAAAAGCCACATGAAAAGCTACTACTATAAAAGCTCCCAATGCAAATATGTGCATATGCAAAATGAGTTTAAATGGAGTTATTCTGTAACAGGGAAAAAAATGAACTACAAGACAGCACAGACTAACAAATAAAAGACCATCATTTATTTTAAAAGCCATCCTTTAATTTTAAAAAACTATTCACAACTGCATATGCTACATATATATGTACATATATGAATCACTATTTAAATATAATTTTGATTTAGTATTTGTGTATACATTTTAGGACTAGTCACTTGGTATTGAATAACCAATTAGGAATTTATCCCAAAGGAAGGAAAATTTCCTCTTTTTCAAAGATCTTAACTGTCTATAGATCTTTGTCTCTGGGCGGGGCTCCTTGAGATTTCCTACAAAGACTAAAGGATTGTTGTGTTGGCCTGGATTTTCTAAAGCCACAGAACTGATAGAATGAATATGTTATGAAAGAGTTTTATTTGTGTGTGTGTGTTTGTGCATGTTTATGATTATATTATATTGACTTACATGATATTGACTGAGTAATCCAACAATGGATGTCTACATGCTAAAGAAACTTAGAACCTTGTAGCTTCTCGACCATTAAGCTGGATGGATTCAGCAGTACTGACACAGAACAGAAGGCTTAGAAGATGTCTGGAGAGTTGGTCATCAGTTCATATTTAAAACCTAAGGAAGATAGGCCTGATATCTAGAAAGAATTCTAGCAGCCTCAACAAGGAGAAACAGCCATGTTCAATAGTAGAAAGTGGAAGCAAGTAAGAAAGCAGCTCAGCTTGCTCCCCAAACCTCTCTCTAGCTGTGCTGCTGTAGGAAGGCACTGTCCTCTCTGAGAAAAGATCTTCTCTTCACATTTAGTATTCTTTGTAAATGTCCTTAAGACCTGCCCATAGGAATATTTATTAGTTGATTACATTTCCATAAAGTTAACATTCAACATTAATGATGATGTATTCAACTCTTTTCAATTTGATACACCAATACGTCTTTTCGTAACCTGCTTAATTTCCAGCTGAAGATGGTAGCAATGCTATAATGATATACTATCCAACATATTATTAAAGTACACTATTCTTCTCCTAGAATATGTGAAAAAGTCTTTTGGAGGACACTTAATTTTTAAGCCATCAAAAAATTAAAAATGATAATATGTATTTACCATCATTTAAATATAAGTATAATTGTGATTGGTGTTACGATACATGGTAAACACATGGGAAATATAGTACAAATGCCTGATTATTTTTTTGCTATGTACATACATATTCTAAATAAATAAGACAAATATACATGCCAATTAAAATTCTCATTTCTGAAATTTCTCATGTATCTTTTAGCCAGTATTAGTACCATGTTCTACCACCCATCCTCCACCCTCCACAAGTACCTCATTAGGTCTTAATTCTTTAACTTAGAGGGGGTTGCGCACACCTTCATTACTAAAGAGTCTGGGGAATTTATCACCTTGCCTGGATTGTTCTCCTATTGAAGTTAATAATAGAACAAGGGAACATCAAGAGATGCCCAAAAGTATCTTTTGCACTCCAGACATATTCTTTTCTCACTTCATTGTTGAGAGACACTCCAGTTTTCCCCAGATTTCTTTGAATAACCATGGCTTCCAAGACTGCAACTTGACTCAATGGCTTCAGGAACACAATGTTTCCATCAAGATCTTACTTTCCAGTTCAGTGGAAAGTTTGTTGTAGCTCCTGGCAGAATGGAAGATCTTACTTTCCAGTTCAATGGAAAGTTTGCTCTGCCTCCTGGGAGAATAACTTTCTATTTGTAACAAAAAACACTAGACTAGCAGAACACAACATTATGAGGTCAGGAAGCAGAAATATTTATATTAGGTTACTATGGCTAATGGTAAGTGGTACCTTTCTCATTTTCACTTCTTAATGTGAAGACCCATTAATTATATCTATGATAGAAACAGTATTGTACATATTGTACATCAGATGTTGAGTCAGAGCATTTAAAACTTTTTGGAGACCCTTGATAAATGCCTGCCACCAGGCCACTGGCACTTAGTTGGCCTGATAACCGTGTCTTTGAGAGGTTATTTCATCGTTCTACAAGGCCAGGGTACAAATGAAAGGAGTAAGATCAGTGAATTTCATTTTCTTTGTTTTCTTTATTAGCTATTTTTTTTAAATTATGGTAGAAAAAATACCTCACAATAGTAATAGAAAGGAAGGGTTTATTTTGGCATACACTCTGCTGTGACAGAAAAGACATGGCGATAGAAGTGGGACACATCTCTTCATATTATGTGTATCCATGAAACAAAGAGAATTGAATGACAGTATTCAGTATTTACTTTCTCTTTTTTATGCATTCTAATACCTTAGTGCATGGAATGGTAGCCCCCATGGTTAGTGTGAGTTTATCCACCCCAATTACGTAGTATAGAAACTACCTCAAGGATGTGATCATAGGGGTGGTAGGGTGGTAGTTTGAATGTAATTGACCACATAAACTCACAGGGAGTGGCACTAAAATAAGATATATGGCCTTGTTAAATAAGTGGGGCCTTCTTGGAGGAAGTGTGTCCCTGTGAAGCTATGCTTAGAAGTCTCCTATGCTCAAGGTATGCCTAGCTTGGTTCACTTCCTATTGACTTCAGATCAAGATATAGAAGTCTCAGCTCCTTCTCCAGCACCATGTCTGCCTGCACAGTACCGTGCTTCCCATCATGAGGATAATGGACAAAACCTCTGAACTGTAAGCCACCATAATTAAATGTTTTCCTTATAAGAGTTGCTGTGGTCATGGTGTCTCTTCACAGAAATACTAATCCTAAAACAATAGGATTTGTTTCATTGGGAATCTACATCCCTTCAGATTGACAATTATGATTCACAAACACACATGTTATAAAAAGCCTCAAGTCACTTTTGGCCTATTAGGCATTGTGGATCAAGAAAGGAAAAATTTCGATCTCTCAACAAATGACTTTACTATTAATCTTCAACATTGTTATTGAGATAGTTGAATCTTCCTGTGGCCACAATACCACCTATATTTTAAAGAGAAAATAATAAGCATAGTCAGTTAAAGTGATTAACTGATCTGTGCTAAAATTTGGAGAAGTTAAATAGCTTAAACTCTGGCATCACTTATTTAGCTCCCAAATTTCCAAATTACTATTGTCTAGATTACACAGTGTTATTATACTCAATGACTTAGTGAAAACTACTTTCCTTCATTTTTTTTTAAAAGGTGATGTATGCAAGAATTAACTCAAATTCTATATTCAAGATTGTTTGGTTCATCTCATTAATTAAACATCATAACCAAAATGTTATAGGCCAGGAATATGACTCAGCATGAAGTTGGGTGCCCGGATCTCAAATCTTAGTCTGAGAGAACCAACTCATGAGTTGTCTTAAGACTTCTACAAACACGATACACATTAGTGTCTGTACTCACACAAACCTGCACGATGGTAGACTGGGGCAGGGCAACAACTCAAGCACAACCCAGCATGCAATCGCACAATGTATAAGCAAAATCGGCCAAAACAGCCTGTCAGTGGACTAACAGCATGTTAACTAATGACATGCATTCCCAGCCGATCACAACATTCCTGCAGTGAGTGCCAGTTTCAAAAGGACCAACCAAAAAACGATCCTGCGGC
>NC_022027.1:27293935-27299305 GCF_000317375.1 Microtus ochrogaster
CCCCCTTTGGATGTTTTCAGTGAGTTGACCCATATTTTCATTTCCTAAGCCCTTAGTGAGTTGGGTGCTTTTTTTCCTATCCCTACATTAATTTTTTTCCCCCATTTGTTTTCCTGGTTAGGAGCTCTCCATCATGATTGGGTTCATCCCTGTGCCTCCGCATAAGGGCTGACCATCCAGGAACCAATTAAGAGCCAATAAAGGTTCCTCTAACGGGTCCTTTTTACTTGCAGATACTGTGTGAGCATATGCCATGGACTCACAAACCACGGAAGTCCCTCACCGTAAGCAGCATATTTGGTCTGGGAATCCTACATTTCCCTTCCCTTCCATCCTTGTTCTCTCGTGGAGTCCCTCGTTGCCTGAGAGAAACTGATGACTTCTTGGGGCCACTCTCCGGGATTGTCTGAAGGCTCTTGTGCTTTACAGGGAGTCCCACTGCTCTTGGCAGTGTGGACTGATTGACTTCCTCTCCTAGTCTCTCTTCTCAGCTAACCCAGTTACAAGACCACCTATGAACGACCATTAGGGCAGTGGCTGGTCTCTTAATTCACAGGAAGACTTTGGTCTTCTGACTGTGGCTGAAGCCGCTTTCCCTTCCGGAATTGGAATGTTCTCCTCAGATGGCAGCAACTTCCACTAGCTTGACCCTTTCCTCTATACCCCATCATGGACAACCTTGTACAAAAGATATCCTCCTTCTCATTGGAGGCCCCTCCACCATATCCTGAATTCTCAACATGGGATGCAATGGAACTGCCACATAAGCCTTCCTGCTCCTTGTCCCCCAAGGTAGCTCACCCTTCTGAGTCTGTCTATCATTGGGAAGATATCCAGTCCTCTGCCCCTATGAAGGCTGGAAGTAGGCCCACATCAATGCCACCTGTCCCTAAATCTCCTCCTCAGTGTGACTTGCAGTTGCCTCACACCAACAGATACCCCCTACCAATCCTTTTGCATTCCTGTCAACATGGGCCCCAATGCAATCGCTCACCCTTGGGTCCCTACTCCACTTACACATTTGGCCCTAGTTAGAAAGATAGCTGAGTACAACTCCGAGTCCCCTGATTTTGGAAGTACCCAGACGATGGGTCATGCAGCTTCAAACCCATTACAATTGGTTCACTATGTTAAAGGTCATTCTTAACCCCTCAGTTTCCCTCCAGTGGTTCTCAGCCTATGATGATGGAGCAGAGACCCAAGCCCCATATAAACTTACAATTTGGACTTAATTTCACCCTCAACTTGTTTATTGGTTGTGGACAATACACTGATCCTCTGTCACAACCTATGATTGGCCTGTATGCCTATTACCAACAAGTATCTGACCTAGCCTTCAAGACCCTCAAACTTTGTATGCCCCAGGATAGCGTAAGCTATTTCCACAATCTTGTCCAGCAGGCTGTGAGACTATTTCCTGAATTTTTGACCCATGTCATGAGTGCTGTTGAAAAGCGCATCCCTTCTGGGCCTACCAAGGATACCCTTAATAAACAGCTAACCTGGGAGGGATTCAACACCATTACCCACAATGCATTTGTACCTGTTAGAAATGAGGCTATTCATAAGTGGGTTCTATGTATCTATTGATACATCAAACGGGACCATTTCCACCCTTACAGCTTCCATGAATGCCTTGGTTAAGTTCAAACTTGACAAGGACGATAACTGCTCCACCAACCATTTTTGCTGGGGATGTGTACAGTCTGGCCACGTATGTAGGAATTGCCCCAGGGTTTGTCCAAAGACCAAATGCCCTAAATGCCAAAAAGGCTATAATTTGGCATGAGACTATAGAAGCTCCCAACAACAGCCTAAACTCCAAACAGGGCAACCCTCAGCCTGGCAAGTAAGAGGGAACACTGACCACAGCAAACCCAAAAGTTTTTTGAACCCTCCCCATTTTCTCTCATGATGACTATCTTTCTACATAGTTAACCCATTAAAGGATTGGTAGACACTGGAGCCAATGCCACCATCGTCTCACTCAGTGATGCCAAAACCTTCCCACACTGGAAGTTTGAGGATGGCCCCACCATTACTGTGGTGTATGCCAACTCCCCCTCTAAGACTAGTGTTCAACCTGTTCATTGGAAGGACTTAGATGATAACCCAGGAAAGTTCTGCCTTACTGTGTCAGATGTCCCCAGCACCCTTTGAGCATGGAACATTTTGGAGCAAATGCTGTCCTTAGTGCTGATGATAAGGTCTTTTTATGAGAATATAATGTTACATGACAGTACAGGCCAACTGCCCTCACTATATGGGGCCTAACTCCCAATTCTAAGGGCCACTGACCATCATTCTAATGGTTGTGTTATTGTATTTGTGTCTATGTCTCTCAAACCCTGCAAAGAATCACACAATTCCTTTCTATAGAAAGTACAGAAGGATAGAAATAAAATCTTGGGAGGTTTCAAAGCTAGTGAGACAGGGAGTTAAGTTCTAACAAATAATGCTAGTAAATTTACTCCAAAAACAGTGAGAACACAAAGCTCACAATTCATTTCCTAAGGTTAAATTTAGATATCATCCTTGCTGGAGAATATTTTCAAGTCACCCATTTATCAGTCTTTCTACCATCTAAAAGTCTTGCTGGGAAAATCAATCTCAGTGAAATACTCACAAACTTTTTGGCAATTCAGTAAGTCAGAAACTTCAAGTAAGGAAGACTTTGTCTTGGAAATGAACACCTGATGTGATTTTTTTTTCAAGATCATTTATCAACTATGTTGAGCTGTTCCAGAAAAGAGGCAGTGTCTTGGTTTTTGGCTCTTTTCCTAGAAGACATAAAATGTTGCTTGGAACCTGTGGAAAGTTTAAATGGATGCTTCTTGCGCTATTTTCCTGTGAAAAATGGTGATATGTTGGAAGATCATTCGCCATATTTGAAATATTACCATTACTTTTAATAGTTATCATAATATCAGCTCAAAGTCATAAGACTTTCCAATGAATGATGATATACAGGAATCAATAGATAAATGATAGATAGATAGATGATAGATAGATAGATAGATAGATAGATAGATAGATAGATAGATAGATAGATAGATAGATGATTGACTGATAATCTTATTCTTATTCGGGTTGGGTTTGACAATGTGAAATGCTTTGGAAAATGCAGTATGAGAATGGCTATTGTATTGCTCATTTTCACAATGGAGTTTTGCAATTTATTTTATGTTCTAGCACAGACTTTCTCAAATTCCCATATTTTGCTACAAGTAGAGCATGCCCCACTACCTCCTTGTACTCAAGCTAGCCTGACAGAATACTAGAAATGGGTGTCTTATAAGGAGCCAGAATTTGATTCTGAAGCCCATAGCCAAAGCACTAATAAACAATGGCCATTGTGAGGTTTACTTTCTGCCAGGCATATGTTGGTCTTCTCAGGATTCACATAGCTAAAGGGGTACATAAGCTTTCTGGAGATGTGACATTAATCCCATTCCTGATGGGTTCACCTCCACAATCTAACTACTCAGCAAAGGTCTCTCATCATATTGGATTCTAGTTTCAAAATGTAAATTATTAGTGGTAGAAACTAATATAGCATCCAAATAAGGGTAGACTTGAGGCTGGGATCTCAAAATGAAAGAGACATCGGGGCAGATTCATAGGCCACTTCCTACCTGTAGCACTATCACAGCTGGTTCAGGGTATTCAGGAAATGGAAAAACTAAATGCTTTCTGTTTTGGAGTAATTTTGTTTTGAATATAGCATAATTTTACAAAAGCTACAAATTACTTGAGAGTTTCAAGAGATTTGATATTCTAAAAGAAAAAACAAAGAATAAGTATTTCACAATGTTGCATGACATTATGAAGTTATATAGATGGCTGACAATTCTTGGGCTGCATCTACTCACGCTACATTGACAAATGATATGACTCAAACTGAGATTCTTCCTAGTGAAGGGTTTTCACATGGAAACCCTTATTGTCATTTTATTGCTGATAGTATTATTGAAAAGTATACCATCCTAGCATTTTAGGCTCAATGCCCTTCATCTAATTCACAATGTTCTTAGTTGAACATTTTTTATGTTTATGAATATATTTTATGCATTCCTAGGTTTTTAGTGAATTAATACTTTGAACTAGGAACCTGTTAGTCTATTCATATATAGATTATATTTTAAGTGAGCTGCCAGCACTGCTTTGTTTCCCACATCTTTACATCACTAAAATACTCTATGCCTACTGTAAGCTTACCTATTTCCCTCTCAGCAGCCAGTTTTCTGAAATTCCTGGATCATGTGACCTCTGTACAATCTAAAGAGTCTTAGAAAAGCCACAACCCTGCTAATACAACACATTTGAACTGAGGTTCACATGTGATTTGTTTGGGATCACACTCTCAGAGGGCAGCTACAGCTATAACCTAAGATTTCTTCCTCATTGTTTCTGAACTAGGCTGTGTGGTTTTTTTTCCCCAAATACGAATGGATATCTTATGTAGTTTGATTTATTTGAGTATAGAAAGGCAGGGAGAATTCCAGGAACTAGGTACTATGTCATTTAAATACACATCACAGAAACATATAAAATTTGAATTGTCCAAATAAGGGTAAGGCAGAGTCAGGGTGAAGCCATGGAGCCCTGTCAGAGGCATAAGCAAGATGCCAGACAGAACTTTATCAGGTAAACCACAGCCACATGGCGATACACAAGTTAGTGGAGAAGGGTTAGTTTAGGATATAGCTAGCTAAAAATATGCTTAAGATATTGGCCAAACAGTATTGCAAATAATGTAAGTTCTGTGTGGTTACTTCAAGTCAGGGTGATCGTGAAACAAACTAGTGGTCTTCCCGCAACAATAGTTCCATCATTAAATGTGCATGCTATTCTTCCAGAGGACCATAGTTTAGTTTCTCATTCCAGGTTGGGCAAATCACAGTTTCCAGTGATGCCCAGCCCACAGACCTCTCTCTTCTGGACTGTGCAGGCAACTGTACTCACACATGTATAGGCACAAATATAGATAATTAAAAAAAATCTTTAAAATCTAGAAACATGTTTAGGAAAAACATATACAACAATAATTAAATAAGAAGGAGCCATGAATTTATGAGAACGGGAAGGGAAGGAGTGCAAGGAAGAGAAGGAATTTGATGGAGAAACAAAATGGTGAAAATTATGTAGATATTTATTTATTTATTTATCTATGATTTTTCAATACAGGATTTCTCTTGGTAACCCTGACATTCTGGTTCTCATTCTGTAGACCAAGCTGGCCTCAGACTTAGAGATTTGCCTGCCTCTGCCTCCCAAGTGCTGGGATTAAAGTTGTGCGCCACCATGGTATCAAGATGAATATAGCAAGGTTGTTATACTCAAAGTCTTTTATAACAAGTTACCACTGAG
>NC_022027.1:27299405-27302422 GCF_000317375.1 Microtus ochrogaster
GCTGAGTTTCACTCGTCTTAGGATGGAAGCTAGTTCTACCAGAGGGTGTGGCATTAGTTGCCTGGGGTTTCCTCTTTACTTTGACTTGCCAAGTTGAACATGGTTTTCATGCAAAATACACTTAAATGTTATATTAGCATTTCCCCAATGCTTCCTCTTCCCATCTGTGTTGATAAGCATTTAAACAGGTCCAGTAAAGACATTTTTACATTCCCTTTTCAAATATGAGCCAATGTTAAAGTAGTAGCAACTACGGTGAATGAATGGAAGTACGTGATGCTTTACCTAATTTGCATGGGTTAATATTAATTCCTAGCTAGCAATTGCTTTAGCAACTGTAACAACAAAGGGACGTATAACTCCAGGTGGCTTCCTACCACACGCGCCAGCCCAGTGATGCTGACTTTGAAATTCCATTCTCTGGAGAAGAGAAGCTGAGGCAACATATCAACAGCACATGCTGTTTCCCTGGTGTAAAGTGTGTCTTCTTTCTTCTAAGAACTGTATAGAATGAAGGCAGACATTAAGACTGAAGAGACTCATGGCTTCAAATGTAAAGAAATGATAAACAAACAAAAAGAAGAAACATTTCAAACTGCCCTCTCTGTAATTCATTTTTGTCACTTCCTTTAAGGCTTGGCCTAAAATTCACCTTAGAAAGAAATCTTCCTTTCCCTTCCATCTGTGCGTAAGGTGACCTTATATTTTATTTTCTAAGTGGAACACCGTTGAGAGGGAAACAGTGCTATAAATAATAGAGTCAAGACAGCAGGCATTTCCAACTGCCCCTGACACTATCATGAAGCAAGCAGCATTCCTTCAACGTTCTGATAGTATTTCTTACAGCTTTTATTTATTTGGCATTCCACATACACTACTATTTATATTTTATGCTTATTTCTCTGGTCTCAATTTGGCTCATAATATCCTCATGAGCAGGTAAGATGTCTTTTACCTTTTATTTCCTCAGATGCTAACATAAGTTATACCCACACTGTAGACACACAGCATATGTTTGAAAGCAGTGTGAACAGTCACTCCTTTGTCAAGGTTTCTCAAAGGCACCCTGCATTATAATCCCTTAGAGAAACTGAAACACACTGGCCAAGGCAACTGCCAAAGCTGAGGAAGCCTAGATCTTCAGGCAGCAACCTGGCTACTCAGGAGAGTCACGCAGCTGTTACATATGAGAGCTGACAGGCTCCAGGTGTGAGAAGAGCTGATCCTTTGTCCCAGCTGATACAATCAGGCAGGAGGAACTACTTCCTACCAGCAGAACAAACACACTATTTCATTCAAACTGATTGGATTGGAGTCACTCCTGATAGGGAGTGCAATCTGCTGTCTTCAGGCTACCGATTCCACTGTTAATCCCACCACGCCCCCCCCAAAAAAAAAACTTTAAGAAGACACACCCAGAATAATGATTGACAAATCTCGGCGCCCCATGACCAATTCAAGATGACCAATGAAACTACCTTTCATTGAAACTGTTGTACAATAGGTATTGCAGTGGCTACCCCTTCAGCTAATATCACTCATATTTACCTGTGGAGATTGAAGTTATCTGCTAAATTTAGCTATCTTTTACTAAATTTACTCCAAAGGCCAGCAGTCCTACTTGTTAGTTACTATTATTATGCAAACTTAGAAACTATGATGACTCAAAGATGGGCCAAGCACCTCTTCCTTTAGAGAGCCGGAGATCTCTATTATTTGGAAGAAGAGATCAGACACACGAAAGATGGACCCACAGCCCAGGCAATAAACCAAGGACTGTCTGCAGTTCAAACAGGGAATAGAGAAAAAAAGGGAGTGTGAAGTGTGGACATTTTCAGTCTGAAAACCTATTTGAATAAATTCCATGTGGTTTTATTTATTTATGATGTATACAACTTTCTGCCTCCATGTATGCCCATGTGCCAGAAGAGGGCACCAGATCTCATTACAGATGGTTGTGAGCCACCATGTGGTTGCTGGGAATTGAACTCACAACTTCTGGAAGAACAGCCTGTGCTCTTAACCACTGAGCCATCTCTCCAGCCCCTCCATGTGGTTTTAGAAGCATGCAGTTGAGTCCAGTTCTGTAAGAGCTCAGATCTTAAGAATGTTACTTATTCTACCATAAAATATGATCAGTAAAAAAGCTTTTCATATGTGTATCATAGAACTAGAGCCAAGTAAGCAACAAGTAAACTGCATTAAAATTATTGTTGTCATTGCAAGAATTTTTTTATTATATGGACAATTACTTTTTCTGCTGTTATTACAATGTGGAGAATACTAAATCTAAATGATTGTCATTAAGAGGAAATGAAAGTATAAAGCAAGAAACTTAGTTAAATAAAACAATTAAAGTAGGATAATTTGTCTGATTATTATAAACATAGAAATGTACTTTGTATTACACTACTGAGTTTGTGATCCCATTTATATAGATAATTAAAGGAGATGGGATCAAAAATAATTCAAAGAGCCACTGTTTAAAACATAATCAATGTTTTGCTAGATATCCTCCCTATTTTTTCAGGATAATACCTAATTAATGTGAATAAAATTAACAAATAAAAAATAAAAATACAGAGTGGAATATTGGTTTTCAAAAGCAAAGGAACTGAACAAAAAGTGACTGAGACATTTTCAACTGGCAAGCATACAAAAATATCCCAATTCATCAAAAGTTGCAAGGTCACTAGTAGTCTTACCATCATTGAGGAGTTTTAAAAAAGCACTCACTTACATGTCAGGAAATAAATGTGAAAACATTCATGCCAGAGTTGGGCTATAAATAATATTATTTAGTTCAAAAGAAATATAAGCTTATCATGGTGATGCATACATGATATCACAGCTCAGGACTCAGGACACTGAGAAATGAGGGTAGCAAGTTGAAGGCCAAACTGGACTTACTTAGTAAGACTGTTGTGAAATATTGAACTATGCAAAGATGTGTTGCATTAGTTTAAATATGCAAAGATGTGTTGCATTAGTTTAAATATGCAAAGATGTGTTGCATT
>NC_022027.1:27302522-27325620 GCF_000317375.1 Microtus ochrogaster
CATCTGATTGGTCTAATAAAAAGCTGAATAGCCAATAATGTGAGAGAAGGTATAGACAGGACTTCTGAGCAGGAAGAATAGTAGGAGGAGGAATTTAGGCTTGAGAAAGAAAGGAAAAGAAATGCCAGGGTGTTGCCAGGGGCCAGACAGACAAACAGACATAGAGGAAGCAGGAAAGTAGGACATACAGAATAAAAGAAAGGTAAAAAGCCCCGAGGCAAAATGTGGGACCAGCCTAAGCTAAGGCCAAGCATAAGTCCCTGTGTTTTTATTTGGGAGCTGGTTGGTGGCCCAATATATAGCAGGTCCAGTTTCTTATAAAAAGTCCTTGATGGGGTGATGTAAGGTTTCAGGTATGGAGTTCTAAGGGAACACTGGCATGAATTATGCTTTGGAGTAAGAGATTTATTAAAATAATTATTAATGCTAAATGTTATAGACTAATTCACAGGTAGCAACATAGGAGGGCTTCTAAGAAGAACTTAATCCCATATGGCAGATTGATGAACCTTCTTACAGGTTGCAGAGGAAGAATGGTGAGGGGGAGATTAAAGAGGTTTTTTTTTTTTTAACTTGTGATTGGCCACTGATGATGATAATGAGTTAAAGAATGTCATCGCCTGTCAAGAATTACTGGAGACCAATAATGAGGAGAGAACAAGAATCAAAAGAAGGAATTCCATTACTTCTGGAAGTCAAATATCTTCGGGATCTGGAATTGTCATAGTTCAAAAAATATGAAGGACCTGTAAAAAATGCTATGGACATGAGTTTCAGATAATGTATGAAATGAGGACAAAATCTCATCACCAATGCAATAGAGACTTTAAGAAATAAGGAATGCTAAGGACACAGACCTTTTGATGAGCAAAGTTGCACACAGTGAGCAGAACCAACCCATGAGCAAGGTCCTAGGGACTGAATTCCACTAGCCCACTGGAGATCATGTCCCATCACATGAACTAGACCTGGATTTAATACTTGTTCCACTGAGTCTTAGTCCTTCTCTGTTCCCATCTCTCCTTACTATGACTCATTTCTCCCTTTTGGAATTGCAATGTTTTCCCGTGACTATCACACAAGCGTATATCAGAAATATGATGTCCTTGTAGTGTTGGTACTCTAATGAAACCATTACCAGAGGCTTGGGGAGTAAAAAGTTTATTTGGCTTACACTTTCTCATCATTGTTCATCACCAAAGGAAGTCAAGACAGGGACTCAAACAGGGAAGGGACATGGGAGGAGGGCTTCTTCCTCGCTTGCTCCCCTGGCTTGTTCTCCTTTGCTTGCTCAGACTGCTTTCTCATTAAAAAAAAAACCAAACAAACAAAAAAAAAAAAAACAGGACTACCAGTCCACGGTGTCCCAGTCACAACTGATTGAGCCCTTCTTCATCAATCACCAATTGATAAAACGCTCTTCAATTTTTCCACAGCTGTATCTTATGAATACATTTACTTCATTGAGGTGCCCTCCTCTCAAATGATTTTAGTTTGTATCAAGTTGACATAAAACTATACACAGCACATATAAACGTTTTCTTTTGAGCTATATAGAGGAGATAGAATAAGAACTTGCCTTTAGTCTCCGAAGAGGATAGGAACTCATTGGGAGAATGACGGGATTAAGACTAGGGACTCTTGCAGAGGGGATGAATGGATTTTGTGTTATGACCATGAACCTATGTGGAGAGGAAGGACATCACAGGTGGGATGGTTTCATTCAGGTATGGACTGTCCTCAGAAGAAACTAACATGTTTAAAGGCTGATCTAGCTGCTGAGATGTGAGCTCTGACCTGGTTAGTGGACTAAGCCATTGACATAGTCATAAGTTGATGACAATATTAGGGGGTATTTGAGACTTGCAAAAGTAGAGCCTCAGTTAATTATATTGCTGAGATCAGATCCTTAGCGCCACTCTGCATAGTTGTCACTATGTATAGAAATTCTTCTCCACTGTGTTCTGCTCACCAATTCATGTTGCTTCCAAGCAACCCTGGATAAAACATTCTGGATTGTGAGCCAAAATAAATATTTCCTCATGTAAATTGATTTCAAGTACATAATCATATAACTATGTATTTACAAGTACATAGGAAAAGAATATGAGATATTGAAATTATCCAGATTGATTATTATGGCTCAGTTCAAGAGGCACTGTTCAGCATGACCTCCTTGAATATTCAATGTTTAGGCCAATGACGAGCATAAGAAAGTGAATTGATGATTGTGATCTCCCTTTGATAATTTAGCTAGAACAGTCATTTGGTTGCTACCCCTTTGAAAGTTCATTTATTAGTTCTGTTTCTTACATTAAAACTCTGCTAAAAAAACTTACATTTAACCAACATTTTTATTTGCAATAAGATGCTACATGTGCTTTTCATTTGGTAGGAAGTCCTTGTTGTCTTACAGGTATTATTACTTAGAGCATGAATTCATTGTGCAGTGAAAAGAGGTATGAGAAAAATCAACTTGACATTGCTTTGGCCCTGAAGGTATTTTCTGGAAATAATTTTAAATACATTCCTGCTATGCTTAGCTGTCAGACACATTTCATCAGAAAGTGGTGGACAGGGAAAAATTCAGATTCATTGAGAAGTGGCTGTTTTTATCTTCATTTCTTTCACATTCTCAGCTGTGTTTACCCCCAAATTTCCCACCAACACTTACCAGAGAAATACATCAAAATTGCCTGATATATTCTATTCCAAGTACGAAACTTAACATTGAGCCTTTGCTCTTTATCTTCAAAGACTTTGTAAACATTAAATAATTAAAGTGGGTGACACTTTGGAGAAGTGGTGTATGTCATTATCACCGTTACAAAAGTAGAGGCTTTCTGAAATAAAACAATCAGCCTAGGGCTACACAAGTTATTATCAGGGGTGGACCTAAGTGCTCTCTCCCTTTCTTATTTTGGGACTTCATTTCATCTTGCAAAACCCTAAGATGAATTCATGTTTTCTTTCCGCATAATTTTTGTTAAAGCATCGATGTATTCTCAATATAATTTGTGCATCTGTGGTAAGGAATTTGGATGCGGAAAACTCCATTCTAGTAGCCAGTATGACCTTTACACAAATTTTCTTGTAGCTGGTTCTGATAGTGAGAAATAAGTGTCACTCTGTAAGTGTGTGTGTGTGTGTGTGTGTGCACTCGCGCGCCCTGGCTTTGCCTCCTTACTACAAGCATGTGCTTCCTCACACAGCTTTTGTGTGGGTGTGGGTATGTAAAGTCAGGTCCTCATGCTTGTGTAGGAAGCACTCTGTTGACAGAAATCTCCAGATTTCTCCTGTAACTAAAGATCAGATGATGGATTTAATGGATGGAAAATGTAAATTTTTGTAAAGAGCAAACAGTTGATAAAGTTCAAAGAAGAAAACAAGCGTCTCTATTAGCATGTGTTAAACATTTAGTTCTTGCTAAGAACTGCATGTGACAGAGAATTAATCATATTCTAAATCCCCTGGGTTCGAGTAATACTCACATGAATATTCACCTTTAAGTAAGTAAGTTGTACTTACAAATAAATTTCTCAAATGAAGCACAAGTCGGGTTTTTTTTTTTTTTTTTGAGTTTCTACACTAAATACCGCAGAGTGCCTATGTTTTATACCTCTAAAGTCAAGCAGCTATGCAAGAGAGAGTCATGTTGGCACTTCTCACAAAATTAGTAGAATTTGCCCCTTATCTTGTCTGGCTGATAAACAGCATTTGGTGAGCTGGACTCCTGTTGCTTGTCTGCTAATTGGCCGGTTATATTCATCTGGTGTTTCTGAGGCTCCAAACAAATTAAGGTTAATTGGAATCAGGAATGGATCAGCAACCTTAGTACTCAATCTACTTAGCAGCTCCCTTCAACTCATTACTTGCCTTTTTTGTTCATTTTAGTTTTCTGCACAAAGTGTGGCTCCCCCTCTCCCATCTCTATCACCATCTCTCCTTCCTACTATGGTGACTATTTTGTTGCAAAATGCTAAGCATGTGGGGGGCAAGCAATAAGTCACAATACAACAGGATCAACAGAGTTGACATCTCCAAGATATGACTCAGTGACTTTCAGCACACCGTGATGTTTCACCATTACAGTCACTGATCATTTTAATATTCACTATGGCAACTAAGAGTGAAGGAGTTCACGTGCATTGCTTTATTGTTCCAGCCAATGAATGATCTTTATTCCTGTTTCATGAGGATAAAAAAATCACTGTCCTTAATTAACCTGACCACAAAGTCCCTACTATGAACTCAACAATTTTTATTCAACAGAAAGAATCTGAAATATCTACTTCCTGCCAGCTCCTACTGTGAATTAAATTTAGAACTTTGAAAAATAACTTTTCAGCTAGTGAAAGCAGTACACTTCCCACTCAAGTCTCAGAGACAAGAAAGGGTGAAACAAGTGAAAATTAATTTCAGTCAGAATTGTACTAATACTATGATAATATCCTAGGTTTTCTTTTACAAAAGTAAGCAAAATTTGTACGTATGTAAATATGAAGTAAAATTTATATGTATGTAACTAGGAAGACTGTTTTACTAGCTTTAGAGTGAGAATTCCCTCAACCACAAAAGCAGCTGGCATTCTTGTAGCCTCTTGGCAAGTATATGTAAAACAGACTTCCATTCTAAGTGTGCTTTAGGGCTACAGACGCATTCAGAAGAGTAGGTGTAGCATATTAACTCCGGAGACACACTCTTCACTTACTTCTTGAAGCTTCAATACATACTCACGAGTATCTTTCACTAAATTCAGGCTCCTGTTCTTTAAAAAGATATTAGATTAGCAAAAAGAAATGCAGAGGCTCAGCCTATTTTCCTGCCTTTTTCTGTTTTGTTTTTTTTTTTTTCTTTCAATGGGTACTTCTTCACTAACAAAAATAACCCCAGCGGTTAGAAATAAAAATTACCATTAGGTTTTCTTCTATCGTGGGCGGTCCAGGGAGGGACTAGTGGTAGTGGAACAGGGGAAGAAATAAAAGAGAGGTGGTGCCAACAAAAGATGACTAAGTGTTAGCAATGTCCCTATAGGTACAACCACTCCCAATCAACTGTCAATGTTAGTTGATTATGCAGAACTTTAATCCTTCTACATTCCTTCCTGCTGCAGCGTGTGCCTCAGTCACCAGATTCCAATAATCACCCAGCTGCCATGTTTCTCAGTATTCATTCTTTTCCTTCATTTTCCTCACAATACCACTAAGACTGGTATGTTCCCTATGTATAAAACATTTGTACCTGTGATTATAATTGCATTTAAGGACAATGCACAATTTTACAATCAAACTTAATCATAGTGATATCTATGGATACTGTCTCCATTACAAAGTTAAAGTCATTTTCTGCGCATCTAGCATTCTGTCATTGGGAGATGGCCCACTAGTACCAAGGCAATTTAAAATCTTTTCCCTTATTCCTCTAGCTTGACTGTTCTTCACCTCAGGAATGCTACACTGCTTTCAGGCATAAAGATATTCTTCTTTTTTTTTTTTTGCCACAGGTATCCATTTCATTGTGCTGCCAGTAGATCTTGTCATGTACCAAGATGGCCCATCTGGACCTGTCAGTATTTTTTCTTAATATTAAAACTAATTGATGTGCAGATGAATTATGAGATTCTCTCTCTCTCTCTGTGTGCATAAAAAAAAACATTTCCCATCTGAAAGGCTCTGCTGTAACTCTCCACTTGGCTGTTTCCTTCTCATTGCCCAAGTCCTATTTTAAATACCACCTTCAGGGATGCTGTCCCTGTGGCACTGATTATGCAACAAAGTAACTCTTCAACTGGCTGGCTGCCTTTCAGAGAAACCAGATATCTTCTTTCTCTTTTCTTACTGGAATCTGTAGTTTATAGACCTATTACTGTCTAATTCTTCACCATATGTTTGTTATTAATCTGTAATATCCTTGAGATAGGTATACATCTGTTTTCTTCCAGCTAGGCTAAGTGATAAGAAGTCAGTAGATGTGTTCCTTTGTTACTACAAAACAAAGAAATTAGTGCTATAAAAGTATCCAGTATCCATGAGAGTGCTGGGGAACACACTTGGCAATTACTTGAAGGCTTTAGTGACAAGGTTTGTTGATTCACAACAACATAAGAAAGTTATTTCTGCCTCCATAGAGAAGATAAACCAACCAGCTAAAGATATCCTAGTAATAGCAATGCAGTCATGTCCCTTAACTGCAAAGAGCTTGATGATGGCTGTGCATTTCTTCATAACAAAATACTAAATTACAAATCCATTTTTATCTCTAGTGAAGTGTACAGGGAAATGTCGAACTGACTATGCAATAAGAAACAGTAATTCCTTGGGAACCATAAATGATTGATAATATAAATAACTTTCAATTTTATAGAGTCTCTCTGAAACTAACATTTAAAAGCGTCTTAACAGGTGAATGAAGACCAAAAGAGGAAAAAGGGAAGGGTCAGCCTCTGAAATTGCCTGATGCGGGAATTGAATTAACATGGACAGCAGCAGCAGGCTTCCCTGGGGCCAGAAGACGTGACAGAAAATATGCAAAGTGGCCTTTGTTCACAGAGTTCAGCTGTCTCACCCTGCCCTTGGTACTCCCTCCAACAGCACTGCCAGCATAAATAGATGCATCAAAAGACCTGCTTAGTTCCAACACCAGAATTTTACCAAAGATGTCTTTTCCTATGTACACAGAATGATACACACACATACATTCAGATACCCACTTACATATTTTGCGAAAGCAGCAAAATAGCTTCAACTCGACTTAGAGATATACACTGCTAAAACTGTCAGTAACTTAAGTGTTCTATGTATACACATATGCCTCATGTTAAAAATGAGGGAAAATGTGACTCAAAAATTTGGAACTCACAAATGTAGGTTCACAAAACAAGAAGTATGATACTAAAATTAAAGCCCAAGCTTTGAACCCTTACTCCTATATCTTCCTACAACCCATTTATCTTAAAAATCACAAAGCAATATATGGTTTTCAGTGACTAATTCACTGCCCATCTCTGTCCCTCTTGTTATCTCACTGTGATGACTACTCTCATATTAAAGATGAAGATATTGAAGCTACAAACTTGGGATCTAAATATTTCTGGTAGTCACATAGCTACTGTGGAGGCAGAGTTAGATTGTAACGCTGGTATCTAAATGAAAACCGATATTATTCCCTATACTATTAAATTGTAACGGTTGGAAGAAAGACATGTAAAAATAAAGGGCTCCCTCTTGAAAATATCTGTTTCATTATCAAAACTACTCAGAAATTATAAATTAAGGGAAAAACATTAAATCCATAGCAGTTCTGTGAAGACCTTTCCATGTAGAAAACTTCCTACATGATCCAAAGGGAAAATGAAGACCAAATTGCAAACACCTGTAATGCACTGGGGTGAGGCTCTGAAGTTGAGAGTCCAGAGCCAAGAACTGAAAGACACTGGGAGAGTAAAACCTGAGACAGAATATTCACTAATCACAAGACCAAGCTCTGAAGAAAAAGATCTCATGAGCCCTGAGCAATATGCACATAGTCAATTCACCTTCAGAAATGATTTCATAAACTTTAGATATTTGCTCATATATTTAAACATCTCAGTATCTTATCAACAAGCTTACTTTGAATGTGTTTCAAATGTACAGAGTCTTAAATTTACAAGCATAAAGGTAGAAGATTGAGGAATGAAGGAGGAATGAGGGAGCAATCAAATGTACCTCGGAAATAGAGAATCACACAGGCAAGCATGAAATCATTAATGACATCATGTATGACCCAAGAAGAAGAAACTTAAGGTAAGCATCAGCCCTGAGATACAGCATCACGGGCATAGTCTTGGTGGCTTTACGTTTTCCAAAAACAAATGCATACAGTCACTAGCCTGGTGGATATAATTACCTACTTTAATTTTGGAGATAAAGAAACAGAAGCAAATATAGTTAATTTGCCTTAAACCATGCAAAAAAAAAAGTGAAATTGGTATTTGACATTAAGCAATGGCCTTCTGGATTCTATTCTTTTAATCATCAAATAATTAAATAATGTATAAAATGTTGTAGTCTCAGTATAAAAAGTATGGGAAACACTCAAATATCTATTTCCAATGAAATGCATATATTAGGGAATGTTTAGTCAACTGAATCATATAGATATATAGATATATAGATACTATAGATGCATATAAATGTATCATTTAACATTCAGCAACATATATTGCCTAAATATTGTATTTAAAGAAACTATAAACAAAGAAATATATATTCAAGAATACCTCTTTCTATAAAATTTCAAAGAAGGTATCATGAAACTGTGTATATAAAAGTTTTAAGAGCTTGATAATGGCTACCATAGCATGGCTTAACAAATACCAAGAAGCCTAAGGGCTTCTTTTGGAAAAACTCTAAGCTTTACACCCCTTACTCTATGGTCATTACTCAACAAATAAAAGGGCTATAAGGAACTTTATTTCTTAAGGTAGCAACTACTGAGTATAACTTCTTCCCTTTACTGCTGTTTTAGTAATTTAACTTTTAATCTCATATGTATGTGTACATGTGTGTTAGGGTAGACACCAGGGCTCCATGACACACTCATCCACAGTTGAAGAACTGGGATTACAGACATGGACCCCATGTCAGACTCGGTTTGAGTTCTGAGTATCTGAACTCTGGATTGCCTGGCAAGCACTTCACCCACTAACAACAATTAACTCACTCATTACATAGCAAGATAACCACGGATGTTCTACCATGTGCCAATAGTCACATTCTATGACCCTAAAATAAGATTTGTGGTTTTGGGAGGAGTGTGCAATATTTCTAGACCAAAGCTTCTAGGCAGAAGTATGGTTGGGGAGAATATAATAGAGTTTTAAATATAATTGAGAGAGCTCTTCTCTATTCATGCCTCAAGACATTTTATATACCATTCTTTGGGGCACTAAGCTTTTATATTTACACAAACTACACCTTTCATCTTACTTTGGATGAAATGAATTGATGTTGTTCCTGTGTTGTCAAAAGTTCAAGTTCTCAGTATTTAAATATTTTATGTTAACTACATGTACCTTTCTCTCCTTTTTAAAAAATTCATGTGATGATATATCTTGGTCTACATCGTCAAATGATTTGGATGCAGAAAGGTCCACCCTACTCACTGAAACCTCATTTCATTCTTTATCGTGCTGTATGCTTGGATTTGACAAATTGTTAAACATAATTTATACAAATCTCTGAATTTCTTTTTTAATGAATTCATTGTCGATCAAAATCTTCCCTGAGAATAACTGATATGTAAAGATATAAGGGGGAAAGTGCAAAAGTGATTTTAGTACCCACAGTAACTGGGAAGGAACTTAGCCTGGGAAAGTCCTTTAGAAAGGGAGGCTAAGGGCAGCCCATCAGAGTTGACACTATGGGCAGGGGTGGAGTGATCTAGCCTTGACGGGAAAGTCCTGGAGAACTGCAGGATCACTGTGACACAGGGCAGCAATGGATGTCCAGGAGATTCCCGGTGAGGACCCAGTATCAATGGTGTAGCAAAAAATGGTGGGCCTCAAATCATTGAGATGAACATCTACATGTAAAGATGTATGGATAAAGAGGTTTACTGTCCCACAGTATGGATAAAGGGGTTTGCTGTCCTACAGCAGCTTCCATGAACAAATTTTCTTCCATTTTTATTTCCTTTTTCTCTTAAATTTTATTTTGTTTTATTTGGGGTGGGGGTAAGGTTGCAGGGGCAGAGAACAGATGTGAGGGGACAAAAGATAGATGATATTGGGATGCATGTTGTAAAAGACACAAAGATTAAATGAAAAGAAAGTTAAAAGAAAAAGAAAGAGAGGCTGAGATCAGTGTATCCTAGGGGCAGGCAGGAACTTAGTACTTATGAAAAATCTCATGCATATCTCAGATGCACACTCATAGGCATGTTCGACAAATGTTGAAATCAGCACACACACACAATCACCGAGGTTTGCCCAGAGAGAAAAGTTTCAGTATATACTTAGATATTTATCTGTAAAGTCCATATTTTTCATGTTTGTTTTGCTTTTTGATAAGTGATATCTGAGAATAGAAGATAATCACACCTACCACACATACATATGTAATGTCAAAAGCTATGAACTGATCACTCACATGCATCATAGAGCATTGCATAGTTAGGCTATAGCCATTTCTTGAAATTTGTTAAGTTGTAAATAGAGGATAATTTGGCATGCAAAGCTATTTAATTATTTATATGGAACAATGGATAAAAAACCTGCACAGTATTTAGAAGTATTATCAGGGAGAATACTGAAACTGGTAATAAAAATATGATGCATGAACACATCACAGAACAGAAAAATGAAAGCATGAAATTTGTTGGTAAAAGGATAAAACTGGAAAAAAACAAAACAAACAAACAAAAATCAAACAAACAAAACCCTCCAATGAATCCACACAAGTACAGAAACACAGACAAAACATGTTCTCTTTCATATGTAGCTCTTGGCTATGTTTTGAATATTTGTGGGTTCCCGGCAAGCAGAAATGGGATATTGGAAGCAAATATATTAGGAAATGTAACATAGAAGAACACAGAAAAAAATGAAAACATGGGGGCGAAAATACTGGTGGCAGTAAAAAATGGAACATGGGAGGGAGAGGGGTAAATGAGGAAGAGGAAGAAGGCATACCCAAATGAAAGTAGTTTAAGAAAACCTAAATGGAAACCAAGAGTCTTGCAACCCAATCTTAAAAATCTCTTTGTTCTAGAGATTTTAAGAGTGCTTTTGAGTTGCTAGTATGTGATCTCTCCACTTCATTTTTTTTTATGTAAGCACTCAGTGCTATGGACTTTGCTCTTAGCTCCACTTTCATTGGGCCCCATCAGTTTGGGCATGTTGTGTATTCATTTTCATTGACTTCTAGGAAGTCCTTAATTTCTTTATTTATGTCTGTCTTAACACAGTAATCATTTAGTAGAGTTGTTTCGTTTCCATGGATGTGTAGACTTCCTGTTGTTGAAATCCAACTTTAATCCTTGGTCGTCTGATAGGATGCAGGGGGGTTATTTCGATTTTCTTATTTCTGTTGAAGTTTGCTTTGTAACTGAGTATGTGGCCAAATTGGGGGAAAGTTCTATGAGACACTGAGGAGAAGGTATATTCTTCTTCCATGTTTAAGTGAAATGTTCTTAAGGTATCTGTTAGGTTTGGTTGGTTTATAATATCTGTTAGCTCCAGTATTTCTGTTTAGTTTTTGGCTGGATGACCTGTCTATTGGTGAGAACATGGTTTTAAAGTCCCCACTATCAATGTGTGAGGGTCAGTGTTTAATTTGAGCTTTCGTAATGGAAAATGAGGACAAAAAATTCCAGGCTTCTCTGAAATTCTGGTCTTAAACTCCTCCTGCGGCAGCCTCCCAGATGCACCAATACTTTTTGTTCATCCTATATTGCCATGAAAGTACCATTGTTTTTAATTCCAAAAAAAAATAAAAAATAAAAAAACATACATATTGTGCCTTGGCTTATCTTTAGCATGCATTGTAAACCACATTAATTAAACCTAAATTAAGGCTGTAATGCCAGTGAAGAAGTGGACTTGCTGGGGACAATGAGAACAAGAGAAAGCAGGCAAATAAAGCTGCTTTATTCTGTTTCCTTACTATAGGCTGCCAGCAGAAGGTGTGGCATAGGTTAAATGTAGATCTTCCCACCTCCAATCTGGATTAGAAGTGGATCTTCCCACTTCAGATGATTTAACAAAGAAGAATTCCCTCACAGGTGTGCCCAGCCACTTGGGCTTTGGTTAATTCTAGATGTTGTCAAGTTGGTAACCAAGAAGAGCCATCACTGGGGGAAACCAACCGCTTTCTGATTGGATATGGGGCTTGTGCTAGAGGAAGAATTTCATGCCTGGAACTTTCTATATATTTTTGTAAGTCCATGCTTGAGGAGGTCATAGGTCATAGGAGGCCTTGCTGTTGTTATATGAAGTTGTAATGCTGTCAAGCTGCTTTCTAAATATTTTTATACACATAGAACTTTTTGTCACTAGCAGCTTTTGTTGGAGAAGCCTCTTTATACAGCGGGTAAACAGTTAACGCACTCAGAACAGGTCAAGGTGTCAAGTGCTCCACTGCAGATCAATCTTCAACATAAACCCCCTCAACACTCAAAGTTTAGAGCACTTGTCAGAAGGGTGGGTGGAAAAAATAGAAGAGCTGGTGGATGAGAAAAGTTGTGAGTCACTGATTTCTCGACATGGAGATGGTTTTCATATGTAAACCCCTGGATGTTGGGCTTGCCTGCATAAACCTGCACAATGTTAAGGTAGTAAGAAATCTAACATGAATGGTGGAAGTGGCTTCCCAACGTTATTGACAGTGGATGCTTGCCGAGGGAAGAAGAACTACTTTCCTTCGGGGATATGGCTGCCAACAGGAGCCTAGTGCCTCATGACTGGGTGGAAGTCCATATATATATATATATTATTCCTCACAAATATATACAGATTTTCAGAACTAATCGTAATCAGGGATTTACCAATAACAACAACAAAAAAAGCAAAAGAAAGGGCATAGTGTTGAGAAGGTAATGGGTGAGGGATACTAAGGGGAGTTAAAGGGAGAAACTGATAGATGGATAGATTACATGATGAATTTTCAAAGAATGAAGAAAGCCTATTTTGTTGCCTGTTGAGAAGAAAGTACATATAGTGATTAAATAAATTAAATACCAAGATGTTATGCAGTATCGAAAAACTAGTTAACATCTTGGTATATATGGTACAAGCTGAGTACCAAAGGTGATGTGTGGCCCTCCCATCTCCCACCTCCTTTGTCAGTATGTCCAGGGCTGAGAATCTCTGCTAGGTTAAAGATACTGGTAGCAACTGGGACCTACTGCCCCTCTTGTCTCTGTAAGGACTCGAGTGCACATGATACCATCTCCACAGTACCAACATATCAGCAGGAGACTAGAAAGTGTCTGATTTTACATTTACCAAAGCGTAAGGCAGAAGCAGGAAAAAAATAAATAAGACAACTATGAAAAAGAAGTGGTGTTATTTCAGGAACAAAGGAACTGCTCGTCAGTGGCACTGAGGTACAGCCTGACCCAGATTAAGGGTGTGTTCTACACAGGTCAGTATACGATGTTTAAAAAAAGCTAAGCTGTTTCTTTCAACATGATTCTAATTCAGTCAGCTCAACACACAGAAAGAAAATAATTCACTATTTATCACAAATTTAAGAACATGCAGAACTATAAGGGATCAGATATTTAAGATATTAAATATGTAAAAAATGATATAGTCAATATTCAAAATCTTAATTTCTGCAGTTCTCTGTGGCACATTTTAAATTTTGGGGTATCTGTGTTTCAAAGATCATCTCTACCATTCTGAATGAAGTGATTTTTCTCTCAAGTTATAACTCTTAGAATGATATTTCTGAGTTAGATATTTCTTTTTCATCCTCCAACTCACGAATATACTGGTTTTCATGTCTCAGACATCACCAGTATGCTCTCTTCTCTGTGTTAGTTTGTGGTTTGAGCTCCCTTTGTTATGTCATAGGATCCAATCCTTTCTGAAAACTAGCTGTTTTCCATCTCACAACTGCCAAATTTTTGTTATGGTGTCTTATGGCTCTGACTTAGAAAACTTCAACAGGTTCCAGTTTCCATATGCATCAGTTTCTAGCTAGGCCTCCTGGTACTTGACCCTACAATGTGTAGCTTCAGTATGTCTTTTGCCTTATCTCAAGCCAACTCTATATAGTTACTGTATCTATTAGAATTCTCAACTATGACCTCATTTTATTCTTAATAAATGGAAATCCATTAGCATTGGTACCCTGATCAAGTAGTAGTATTTCCCAACTTATACAATGTAAATAAAAATGTTTTGTTATCATTAACTTATGAATCTGTATTTAATAATTCCTCCACTTTGTTATATATTGATAGTAATTCCTACATATTAAAGCTACTCTAATATACATTTTATATATCTATATTTTATATTTAATATAAACCTGACCAAATTGATACAGAAATACTTCTTTAAACTTCAGACTTAAGTCTTCAAACAATTAAAAGGCGTTTCTAATAAATTGGAATGTCCAATTTTGTCTAGTCCTGATCCCATGACAAGACATCTTAATTGAATTCTAGTATTCAAATTCTATTTTTTTAATCTGAGGAAAGAGCCATATCTCCTCTATACATTGTCTCCTGTGCTTAAGTTCCTATGATTTATTTATCAAGATTATTTAGATTACAAAAAAATAGTCATTGCCATTTCTATCCTAAATAAAACAAAGAGTTATTGAGGTCAATCTCAGAATTAAACCAAACAGCACATTTCCAAGCATGAAAATAACAAAAATCAGGACAACTCTTGGGACTTTAGAAACAATTTTTACCATATGGCTGCTTGGTTTCAACTATTTATGTCTCTGTGTGTTTCTACACAATTAAAAAAAAACAAAAGAAAAAAGGAAGGAAGGAACAAAGAAAGAAAAAAAGAAAGAAAGATATCCAAAATGTAGGTTGGATACAATCAAATAATAATATATTAATAAAGCTAAACATTGTTCTTATTTCCATGATTTGTATAGTCAGAGACTGCTCGTTCATTCCTGGCTGCTCAGATTAAAATAATTGCACAGAAACTATATTTTTTAAAACACTGCTTGGCCAATAGCTTTAGAGTATTAGTAGCTAGCTCTTATATCTTAAATTAACCTAATTTCATTATTTTATATTTTATCATGTAGCTCACGGTTTACTGGTAAAGTTCTCAGGCGTCTGTTTCCTTTGGCAGTGGCTACATGGTTTCTCACTGTCTCTACATTCTTCCTTCCAGCAGTCAGTTTAGTTTTCCAGCCTAGCTCTACTCTGCCCTATCACAGGCCAAAGCAACTTCTTTATTCATTAACCAATAAAAACAACACATATACAGAAGGATTTCCTACATCAGATCTGTCCACCAAGTAGATGAAAATATCTATTGGTGACTCTCTTTCCTCTCTGTTGTCTGGCTGTTAGCTCTAGTTAGTAACATTTGGTCTCTAACCCGGATTGAGTACTTTTTTAAGGGTAAGATGGAAACACTATGCTAAAACCATAAAGGTCCTTGGCAGTAATTCATGTCAAAAATTTCAACAAGTTTTTCAACAGTTGCAAGTGGAAAATACATAAACAACAGTACAATGCATTGGAGAGAAATAATTTAAGAAAACAAGATTTCTACGCTAGTATATCATGTTTTCTTTAACCCAGAAAATCACTATGTCAAGTTAAATTTAAGTTTCAAATAAACCATCTATGGCCTTTATCTTTGATTACTGAGAAGCAGGTAGAACACAAACGACATTTACAATTTTCTACAGTTGAGAAATGTGAAAATACTGCATTCAATTTTATGGCTTCATTTCTCCATAACATTTCTGATATTTGCCCAAAATTACTCCATTAAAACTGCTCTGAACAGAAACTAATTCTATGTACTTAAATGAGTCTTTTGACGCAGGTGGAAGGTTTGTGACAGAGAAGAGTGGCAAGCTTTTAAAAGTTTATAATATGCTAAAATATTCTAAGCTGTGTCAGCAATTTTAACACCAATGTTTTCATAATTAATTTTTAACATTTCATTTTTTCACTTATTTTCTAGCTTAAATACCATCTATTAATAATTATGAATATAGTGACTGTGTCTAAAAAAA
The DNA here is from genome assembly GCF_000317375.1 of Microtus ochrogaster. Classification (NCBI taxonomy): domain Eukaryota; kingdom Metazoa; phylum Chordata; class Mammalia; order Rodentia; family Cricetidae; genus Microtus; species Microtus ochrogaster. Next base: position 27,318,233 of record NC_022027.1, read on the forward strand.
GCCAGTGTGGTAACAGCATTCTCCATTTGTGTTAAACAAATACTACCCCATCCTCATTCCTCCTTTGTTGACTAAACCCACTTTTCCGTGCATGTGTGAACATTCAGGTTATGTATGCCTGTCTTCTTCTGGCAAAAATCTGGCACTTGAAAATTTGGCATAACATCTGATTATGTCGTAAATGAAAGTCCCACATTGCTCATTATGAAAATAGTAATTAAAACTTATATTTAACAGAAATCAATAAAATAAAATTGCTTCTTGGATTTGAGAACTTATCAGTAAATCTAATTAATTAACAATACACAGTGGGATAAAATGTTGGCAAAAACTCAGTAAGAATTTGCTACTTTTTCTGTGACTTCAAGTACCCTCCAATGTGCACAGGACCGTAGGCAAATAAAAAAACTTTTTGGTAAAAAATATAACAATCTATTCAATGGCAAAAATGACTTCACACTTAGTTAACTTCTCTAAACAATTTTAATGAGTACATTATACACATTCATTTCTTTCCAGATGCTGAGGGTTTATTTGTAAATATGACAAATCAAATTCAACTTCCTTTCTACTCCAGAACCTCCAGTTGTGGTATCCAACTAACAAAAGGAAGGTTGGTCTAGTCTTTATATGGCTACCAACTCATTATTCATTTCTTATGAGTAAGATTTTCTTGTGAATCATAAAGAGTGGACATCTACTCCCTCTCCATGTTTTTTTTTTTTTTATCAAACCCTCTAGTAAAGTGTGTGATTACTCCCATATGGTTGCTTTACAATCAATCATTTTTGAGTGAACTAATTCGTGAATTCAGGAAATAAAAGTTCTTGCCAAGGCAAAATTAGATTCTATTGTGGAGATGTCCTTTCTTAAATAATAACTATTACATGAGGTTATCTTCATTTTAATTTCATTCTAAGGCTACACAAAAGGTGAACCTACTAAACTGAGCAGCCTGTTTGTTAAACAGTCTCACAAAGTTCAAGATGTTTGCTTTTAGGACTTCAGTCTCTATGTTGGCTCTAATCGTAGAAGTAACTATGCAGATTTGGATAGTTTCCTAAAATTCCTTGTTCCTCTGGGGTGGCTTCTAACCTTTCATAAGAATCCTAGTTAGTCTTTATAGAACATGGCCATTTTTATCTGTAGGTTGAAAATTAACAAGAGGAAACTGTAGGATGATTGAAGATATCAGGTTGATTGTACCCTATTTTATCTCTATGAAAACCATGGCCATATTTTTCTCCTCTCCTTTTAAAATTAAGGTTTAATCATCTTTCCCAAAATTTTTATAAATATGTATAATGAAATAATTTTGAAATTTTCTAAAAAGAAAATAGATATCTATTATATATGAGATATAATATATAATAGATATAATATATTAAAAGAGTTAATGATTTTAATATAATTGAAATTGTTACTGAAACATGTTCATATTTTTTTAATTAAAGAGATAAGTTTACACTTTGTTCTACTGTTTGCAAGTTTACAAATTCTAGCTAAATGGCATCCTAAAAATAATTAAAATGGGCTAATTGGAACTTTGCTTTGCCACTTTCATCCTTTGAGTTTTTATGGTTCCCCAATGTCTTTTGTAGCTGTTTAATTTCTTCATGCTTCAGTGGTCATGGCTAATGCGTGTCACAAAGCTGTTGGGAAGGGAATGACCTGAAAACTGTCCAAGTCACTGAATGAAGAGCAACTTTGAACAGAGAATTAAATATTGGAGACTTTCACAGAGAGAGTTGAATCAAGGTCTTATCCAGCATCCATGTAAATTTATCTGGCATGAACATCCCCAGTGTCACCCAACCTTACTTTTGTGTGTAATATTTTAACTAACACATGAAATACAAATTTGTATGTTTTAGTAAGGTAACAGAGGGGGTTTCCACACACTTATAAATTGTATAGTCAGGTTAAGCATATCTGCCTCTTCAGAAATTTATTACCCTTCATAGTAAACTCCTTCTTATAGCATTTTGAATTGCACCTTAGACATTCACAGTCTATGTCACATGACAGCAAAGGACTAGAAGTCACACTACTAGTGCATCTTGCTGCTTTTCCCAGAGATTTCTTTATAACATAATTCACTGTGAAATTGCTAATTTTTGTTCTGCTGGTAATTATTGACATGATGAGTTTCTCATCATGGAACTCTAATACTTTGCCACAACAGTGGTTGGGGAAACACAGCTGCACTCATGCTGTCCCACACTCCTGAATTCTTGTAACTTCAAGATCAGATCCCAATTTCTGATATTCAAAGCTATCTGCTATCTCTCCTTGCTTTGTCTTGCTTTATCATCTCTCTGCTACATGGAAATCCACACCAGAAATACTCTACAGGGTGAAGTTTACCCTTAAAAAAATTATAACTCATCCAGGAGAGGCCTGTGAGTATTCTTCATCACATGCGGGAATACCAGTATAGGATAGTCTGGCACTTAGGAACCTTGACACAAAGTCAGTATGCTCATTAAACAGTTTTTATTTAATCTTTATTACTGCATGTGTGTGTACACATTTTAACATCATTTTCATTTTAATACAGGTTATCTTTTAATTTGCAGGCTAACAGTATTGATTAAATTAGGAAAATAAAATTTTTATTATTTATTCAAAACTCAGCTTTAACCATAGTTTCAGCTGATTGTTGTTCTTTTTCTTTTTCTTTTTGAAGGACGGCGTAAGCAAACATAACTTTTAAAACTGTATCATAAATCACAACAAAATTGTGGCCTAGAAAATAATTCTGAATCAACAAAGATGAGCAAGTTTATATTAATTTACTATGAAGTATATTTGTCCTTTTATTTAGTTTTGTTAAGCATCCGAAATTTATAGTGATGTGTTAAAGCTAGAGGGCTGGGAGTTTGATATACTGGCTAATGGCACAATGGAAGCAAGACAGCTTAATTGCTTTAAGTTCAGAACATGAAGATATCTAAAAGTCAAAAATAAATCCCCCAAAAATAAGTACTATATTTTATAACTGACAGAAACAAATATTTAATTGCTGGGCTTTAATGAAAGACCACTTAGTAGACATTAGCTTCCAGTACTGGGTAAGATCGCTTCAAGAAAAGAGTTCAAATATCTCTTTTAATTGACATGGATAGATGAATCTAGAAGAAACCATACTGAATGAGGTATCCCAGAACCAGAAAGACAAATATAATATATACTCACTCATAAGTGTCTTCTAGACATAAAGCAAGCAGACAAACAAACAAAAAATTTACAGTCCAAAACCCCAGACAACCTATACAATAAAGAGTATCCTAAGAGAAATATATATGGATCTATATAGGAAGGAGAACAAGAAAAGATCTGAGTAACTTGGGAATGTAGGGGTCTTGTGAGAGGATGAAGGGGAGGGGGGAAAGGGAGGGGAGTGGAGAAAATGTATAGCTCAATAAAACAATATAAATTTTAAAAATAACAGAGATCCGGAATTATAAAAATTGTCAAATACTTACATTGCAGTTAAACAAACACACAGGTTCTTAAAGCAGCCCCTCCTGGGCATGGACAGTTTGTTCATGAGAAATCACAACTGCATGCTACAGATGTGAAAATATTTAATTTGGTATTTAAGTTCTAAGTGGGAGTAGAATGCAATGGTGAATTTGCAAAGCTCAGGGGGCATTCTGCAGTAGCCATGCAGAGTTAGAAGCTGCTCCAGCATCAAGCTGTACCCTTCTCACATCACTGGAACATTTTCCTAGTTAGAAGGGAATTATTTAGTAACTTAATAAAATGTATGAGTCACGAAACAACCTATGTGTCAAATTGCAGATTATTCCCTTGTGTGCGTATGTGTATGTGTGTGTGTGTGTGTGTGTGTGTGTGTGTGTGTGTGTGTGTGTGCGCTCTTGTAGGTCTGAAGAAGATTCCAGAAGCTGACTTTAGTTCTTTAGTTATCTTCTTCATTTACTCTCCACCTTATCATTATTTGAGACAAGATCTCTCACTGGGCTCCTTGTTTGTGGATTTAACAGACTGGCTAGCCAGCAGGACAGAGGGATTCATCTGTACCTGTCTGTGTCACCAAGAGATGACATGAAAGCTGCTCACAAGCTATTGTTAAAGGCTATCAATAATAAAATTGTTACTTCAAACCTGTGAACTGCAGCTTGAAATTTCAGTACTCTTGGCAACATAAAAAGCTCGATATTTAAAGCTGTGAATTCATAATGCAAGCATATCATTTGTCAGGAAGCTTTGATATTTTTAATGATATTAATGTCTTCATGCAAGAAAGGATATTTTAAAATGAAAGGTAAAGGTTGAGGCTTTCCTTTCTTACCTCAAAGGGAGAATACTAAAAAAGAAACTTTTATCAAACATTATTATGCAACTAATAATTCAATACTCATCACTAAATAGGCAGTAATCAGAATAACACAGATGTTGTGAAAGTTCGAAAATGCACTTTTAAAATTTGATCTAATGATTTAAATTGTTTTTCCATCAAAATAACATTCACTTATCAGTTATTATTAGTGCTTAAAATCAATTCCTTTAATCATGAATTTAATTAAATCTCATAGAAATTGATGGTCAATTTTGAGAAATTTGCAGAAAGTTAGAATGAATCTCTTGACTTTGCCGCCACCATAAAATCACTACTTCCATCTCCATTAACACATATTTGTGAGAGCTTTTTCTTCCTGATTTTAGAAATAAAGTAGTTTAAATACATTGTCCATTGTGCAGTGTACTTGCTTCATATATCCACCAAACCCTGTCATGTCAGGAAATAGGATTCCCTACTCTCTAATGCCTTCCAACTTTCAGCTGGATCCCCTGCATCCGTAGTTGACTGCACCGTCAACTACAACCACTCCCTCACATTAATTCCACACCATACTTTACTATATTAACTTCATACTTTGATCTACCTAACTAAACTCTTAGTCCCTGAATGCAATGGCAAGTCTGTACTGCTAGAATGTTTAAATGGTCTGTTAAATGTTCTGATTATCCTTGAAGTCAAAATATATCCACCAATGAATCTCCAAATACTTGTATTCCTAAGTGATGATGAGTCAATGCATGGTAAACTCTGAGCTTCCTTGACTTGATTGTTGTCTTTACATCATTTAAAAACCAGACCTAAGGTATTTGAAACCAGCCCTTTGTCACATTTGACTGTCCTTCTTCTAAGGCTGTGATTGTAGTGGTTTGAATAATAAATTTCCCCCCTGGAAGACTCAGACACTGAGTTGGTGGTGCTCTTAGGGGAGATTATGAAACGTTTAGAAGCCTTCCTGAATATGCTACTGGGAACAGGATTCAAGAGTTCATAGTGCTATCCTTTTCCCAGCCACTTGTATTATGCTTTTGGTGCGTGGTTGAAGATATGATCTCGCAGTTTCTCGCTTCTGCTACCTTTCCTGCCTTTTGCTGACCTGTTTCCCCACATGACAGGACTCATCCCACTGAAACCATAAGCCAAAATAAAATTTCTTCTCTAAGTTTCATTTGGTCATAGAATCAACATTAAAGTAACTCATGCATTAATAGACCAATTGATCCTGATCACGCAGACACAAAACCCAAAGTATAGGTCTAGCTAATGAAAATGATTTATCAGAATTATGTAAATAAAGTTTTGCTCATGATTTAGGCATAGTAGCAGAAAGTATTAAGGCATAGGTAGTCCTCAGTTCAAGGTACTAAGAGGTTGAGTGATATGAAAATCACTGTAGATAATGAAAGTGTTCAAGGATTCTAAAGAGTTCTATGAGATTATTTGTTCAGAATCATGTTTGGAGTATGCAATAGAACAAAAAAGCATTCAAGTGAGTTTGTTCAATGAGAAAATCAAATCCTCAGTCGAATGTCTTCCTTAGGAAATGGAGTCCTTGGATGGCACTGGGTAGAGATTTTAGGGCAAATGATAAATGAATCTCCTCAACAGGAGAAAAGTCCTCTCCAATGGCAAGATTGGAAATTAGAGTGATGTCATTTTAGGTGATTCTCTCTAATCTGCAATGTGGAACTGGGGTATCATTTTAAGAGTCATGCAGCTCTCAGAAGAGCGTATAAATGAAGGCACTGAAACAGAAATAAAGAAGCTAACTTCAACAAAGATCGGGAACCATGTAACTAGTCCCTTGCCTGAGGGGCAATGTACTGAGTCCCAGGAAAGCATTTGACCCCAATTTCTCCAGCTTTTGTGGGACTAAAATAAGATAAAGATATACACATACTGTGATAAAATAAAACTTTATATAGGCATATATTAGTTGAATTACAACTTGAAAAGACAAGTATGTCATTGAATTTTTCAGTTAAATCAATCATCTAGTACCTATAATATGAAAGTACTACTGAGATCCTTTTCAAGGGTATAGAATTCTGTATTTTAAGAAGGTAAATGTGTGTCATAATTATCAGTAATGTCTTAAGACAGTTTTAGACAGTAGGAATGTATTGGAAAGGCTTTCTACTGTGATTTTATTATATAGGGACTTGTGTGATTGGACTTTTGATTGTCTGTCAAGTAGCAGATTCTCAGAATTTTAAATCTTGAGGTAGGAAGGTTTTACATAATGTATTGGTGGTTTCAAAACAAGAAGATAGAATCGCCCTGAAGAAGGCATGCAGTGTTAGGATAACTACCTTCAATTTAGCTTCATGTTAATTGGGGACATCCTGCCTATGGGATGAGAAGCTGCAACACATCACCGAGCCCCATCACTGTGCTACACCTACACATTGTGAAGTGCAGTTACAGTTTACTCAGCTAATACCCAGTGATTTCAAAGTAGTCAAAGGCTCTGAGGAACCCTAACATCCTACTCTCTGGCAAGCAACCAAGAACTGTGTCATTGGTAGAATGCACCAGCGGGGACAAGTTTGGGTCCATACTTAGGAGTCTTTCATACTCATATTGAGTTGTGGTAGACTGCGTTCATAACCCAAAGCACACAGGTGAATCTGAGTGAGAGGAATCACAGAGAAGTCCAGAATGTAGACAGGCATTTGCTGTGCTAATGCTGTGTAGCACCTAGGTAAGAAAAGCTAAGTCTTTCTTCATTTCTTCCTTTCACCCATCCATCTGTACAATCTGTTCTTCCTCTCTTCCTCCCTCCCTCCCTTCCTTTATTGTGAGTGAATGTGCATGTGAATATGTATATGTATGTGAACGTGTGTGTACTACTACATATAGTGATGTCATAAACAAGCCCTTGGGAAAAGGTGCTAACATGCATTTTCTTTTTTTATTGAGAAAAGGAAAAAAAAGTTCCCCCTCCTACCAGCCTCTCATTTCCCTCCCCCTCCTCCCACCCTTCTCCCCTTCCCCGCACTCCTCTCCCCCTCCCTCTCCAGTCCAAAGAGCAGTCAGGGTTCCCTGCCCTGTGGAAAGT
>NC_022027.1:27327448-27328493 GCF_000317375.1 Microtus ochrogaster
GTTGACATCCAGTTGTGCCAGCACCATTTGTTGAAGATGCTTTCTTTCTTCCATTGTATACTAATCAAATGTTTGTAAAATCTGTATTTTCTCATCTTTAGCAGAATTATTAATTTTGTTGGTGTAATAACATTCTTCCACAGAGTGGAATTCGTAGGTTACTTATCAAACTATGCATAAACTATTGCACTTAAGTGAAGAAAATGAATATTTAGATAAATCAAATATATTTCTATAATTCACATGTATCATACAATTTTATTCTCGCATCTTTATTCTGTTTTCAGCAAGAAGATTGACACAAAATTCCCAGACACCTATTTCTATAAGCATTACTGCCTGTTTATAGTATGTAAGTATATCTCTCAGTATGTAATTTGTGTAGCATTAAGATCTGAGACTGGAGCCTACAGAGGTGGCTCAGCAACTAAGATCATTCAATGCTCTCCTTGAGTTACAAATAGCATATTTATTGTTGGTCTTAGTTTCTGTTCTAGCTAATAAGGAAAATTGAGGTGCTACAAAAAGTTTATAAACATAAAATCTAACAAGGCATCACATCGACAAAATCATACTCCTGCAAAGATGCTTCTGCCTGAGAAGAATTTTAAACATGCTTCAAACCACATTTTAGGGGAAAAAAGCACAAATTAAAAAAACTGCCCTAAAGAAATTTCAAATAAGATCAAGAATTGACACATACTACAGACAACATAAAAAATATGAAGCTCAAATATTGAATTATTAAATGTATATTTTCAAATTATGTACACTTATGCACACTGTTTAGAGTAGTGATAAGCTTGAATTAGAGAAAAGATATAAAATATATTGAGAAATTTTAAAAAATAAACACGCAGAAAAGTACTGATATGCAGGACACAGCAGATAGTGACTAAACTGTCTTTGAATTTTCCTGCTTCATGGTAATGTCTGCTGGAAACCATGGGCCTGAAGGCCAAAGATGGATGCCCCAACGGTACAGAGGAACTTTGGGTGACTGTCCAGGCAGCAAGATGTCTCTGTCATTTCTAGAGTTTTGGAC
>NC_022027.1:27329777-27340833 GCF_000317375.1 Microtus ochrogaster
TATTTTATTAAAAAACTATTTTTAAATTTAAATATATTATATTGTATTCTTCTCCTCCTCCAAGTACTCCCATATCATCTCCTATTCACTACCTGCTCAACTTTTAAGCTCTTTCTCAGGAAAACCATAGAAACCCAATATAACAATGAAATTCCCCAAACGACCACACAGGGAAAAGTAACTGTAAACAAATTAAAGGAGTAGTTACAAATGTATAATGGACTCTATAGTTTTTTGTTGTTTTTTTTGTTTTTGTTTTGTGTGTGTGTTTTTGTTTTTCTGATTTTCATTATGTTCAGCACATACTGCTGGTGTACTAATACATTTTATGCTACTATAATAAAACACCCAAGGTTTGTTAAATTTATAAAGTAAAGAAATTTATTTACCCTAAAATTATAAATGATGAACTGGCATGGTGCTTGAATCATCTTGGTTCTAATGAAGAACTCATTACAGATGACATTACCGTGAGGACTCAAGTGGGAAGGGTAATTATCTGACCAGATAAGAAGTCATAGGGGCAGCAAAATATACCAGCTTGTTCTTTTATGACTATCCTCTCACAAGAACTAGTTTGGTAGTTCCATGAGAGCTAACTTAATTCCTTTATTTATTTATTTGTTTGTTTTTTTGTTTTTGAATTTTCAAGACAGGGTTTTCTGTAGCTTTGGAGTCTGTTCTGGAAATAGCTCTTGTAGATCAGGCTGGCCTCTACTCACAGAGATCTGCCTGTCTCTTTCTCCCAAGTGCTGAGACTAAAGTGCCACTACTGCCAGGCACTTAATTCCTTTTGAAGAATTCTCTGTAGTGGTCTAAAGACCTCTCTAATACTGACTGAGATGAGATTTCAGCATCTCAGTACCATCACAGTAGAGACTCAATCCTCCAATCTCTGACACGAGTACCCTTGGAGTCGGAATGGGGAACTAAATCCAAACCAAAGCACCTTCACATGCAAATTCTTTATTTCTGCCCCAGCCATGTTACAGTGCAATAAATTATTATACTAAGAAAAATTCAGGAAGGAACGACAAAGTACAAGTAAATACCAGCAAGCCAGCAGGATTTTTACTGAGTCTTGTGGTCATCAAGGCTGAGAGCTTTTCAGAAGAAAATGTAATCATTGATCATGGTTATGTAACTTCCCTTGGATGTAAGGATATGAGCCAGCATATCAGTGACAAAATCAGGATATTTAGTATCCCTGTTACATAGGCTAAAGAACTCTGTAGAATAGCTAAACTGTAGCAAAGAGTATCATTTGATTGGAACATTTCTCAATAGAGTAATAGAAATCAAAATTCCCTTTGCTTTGCAACTGAAGATTGATAATTAGAAGTCAGCGAGGAAAGGTTTTATTTAACCAAAACCAAACAAAAGGATACACTCAAAGGTACAAAGGACAACACTACTCAAGGCCTCCTGTGCTTCAGGATTCAACTTATTCTGTACTGAAAAGTCAATATATTTCTATGGAAATCCACGAAAGAAATGGAGAAATTGTAAACAACCTGTAATTCGTGATTGTCTCTTCAGAATCTTCAGTACTAACAATGGGCGGGAATTGTGAGGGGCAGTGGAGGTGGTACAGGGAGACAGTGAAACAGTGTGTGTGTGTATAAGCCAGCCTTACAGAAAACATTTACATTTTCTGGGCAAGTTCCAGTAGAAGTCGTTATTTGGGTTCTATATTTTAGCATTTTAATCGAGGGTTCCACTGTGCCAAGAAGCTTTCATGACTACAGGAAGCTCAGTTCTACTCTGGCATGGAGAAAGTAGACAGAAATGAAAAGAACAAATCTTACCTTGCTTTTCCAATCATATACTTTTTACAGTGGTATATCATCACAGTGACTGCCTAACTGAATTACAGTGGTCTGCCATTACCTGTTACTGTAATTGGTTAGAGAATTCAATGTCATCTATTTCTTCAAAGGTTATGCCTTTGTAAACAACACTCTAGCCAAAGTCCATGTCATAATCAGAATCAGAATTTGCCAATAGTGCCTATTATCAGGTCAAGGTTAATACAAAAATAGCACATTAGCGTAATTTAAATATAAGCAGATCTTTCCAAAAGAGAGCTTGATGAATCTGTAATGAGAAGAGAAATATTAGCTTTTTTTCTCAACCAGTAAATAATTTTCATATAAACCATGAAAGCTTTGAGGGGAGCCATACAAGTTAAGGACCTTCTTACCATCTTTATCCCATTGGAACCATTCTCTTCTGTACCAATGAATATATTTATTCTGTTCTGGGAAGACCTTATAAACTTGTATTTAATTGGTGATATAATAAATAATTTTATATGTATTTTTTTAAAAATCTGAAGCTGGGTTGTTGTGGTGCACACCTTTATCCCAGAACTTGGGAGGCAGAAGCAGGTGGATCTCCGTGAGTTCGAGGCCAGCCTGGTCTACAGAGTGAGTTCCAGGACTGTTAGGGCTGTTACACAGAGAAATACTGTCTCTAAAAACAGAAAACAAAAAGCAAAAAAGTTTGTTGGAAACTCCAATAAAGGATTTTATATTAATCTAGATAGTTGGATAAAGAATATGTGTGGGTAGCCCTTTACAGTAAAATTACTTCTACACCATGAACTCATCCTTAGTCCTTAAATATTGGAACTGCTGAGAGCTGAAAAGTAAAATACTTTAAGAAGTAAAGCATAAGAAAAATGTCTTTACAATCTCTACCAAAGACTGTATCTGTTGAAATGCCTAAGAGAGTTTGGAGAATTTACACAAAGCCTTTATTGAAAAATAATTGGAAGCCACCCACAGCATGCTATAATAAAAATTCCAATTTTTCATCCTTTCTAATTCTGACAGAGTTAGCTTTCTTATCTGCAACATGAAAATTGAAACATAATAGATTTTGCCCAGTGTTTAACAATATAAGATTTTTTCTTATATTGCTAAGAGTCCTTAATCTTGTTCTCAGAAAATACCTAGAAATTCCACTAAATAATTAAATCATTTTTATCTCCCATGTATTCAGTTTTACAAATGGAAAAACAATCAAAACTCAGCTTACAGCAACTATTACTTTTCTGTAAATAAACCAAAATTTAATTTTTGTCTTTATTATGTCAGAGTCAAACAATTTTCAGAGGGTCCTAGGTTAAACATACAAACCTCTGTAAGCACATAGAAAACGGTGTCTTAGTTATGTATCTCAAGAGTCCAATAGACTGAAAAGATATGAAGAATATATATTACATAAATTTATTAAACACGCATTTTTAATTTAAAATTAATTATAAAATTTGTAAATAAAAGGTAAAGATTATTACTCATAAATATAATGAGAATATGTCTCTGCCAAGTAATAAATCTAATTCATACATGAAATACATAAAAAATTTTTAAAATTCTATTTAAATATTTTAATATATTAAACTCATGAAATAAAATATCATATTTAAGGTATACCAAAAGATTGTATATACAGACAGTCTACAGTGATTGTATAGTCAATTCCTACTCTGCATTTTGTGCAGCTTTATCATACTTATATGCATGCCATGTGTGGTGAGGGAGATTCTGCATCTGTGTCTCTCCTCTGAAGTAAGCATGTAGTGTAGTTAACAAAACTGCACATTAGAGTCCAAGAACAAATAAACCATTTAACTATTGAAACTTTATGCAAATGCATATCTTCTCACTTCTGCCCCCTCTCGTCACTGACAAATGCTACTCTGTTGGGTGTATCTAGAAACTGGCCTTCAAACTCTTCAAATTAGGAATCAGCCACTTGTGTGGCTCAGAGGTTGTTTTACATGGCAAGCCTTCTCCAGATGTTCCATGTAGTCACAAATGTAGTCATACCTTTCTCTTTTTTTTTTTTTGCATTCTTTTATGACTGAATAATGTGACCCCATGTGTGTATTTAGCCTGCTTTGGACATGCATGCTGTTTCCCATTTTAGTTATTATGACAATAATGAAGTAAATAAGAGAGGCAATCAATTCATCATGCATGAGGTGTTACGATTATTGCTCTTTAAACACAATGGTAACAGAACTATAGAGTGATGTTTCTAAAAAGCTAAAAGGAAAGATATTGACAAAGACTATATTCATTTTATATCTGTTTGGTCTGAATCAATAATTTTATTGCCTTTGGATACCTACCCTATATTGAGATTAATGAACCTTAAAGTGACTCAATTTACTATTTATTTATTTATTTATTTATTTATTTATTTATTTATTTATTTATTTATTGTTTTAGAGTAGCCAGTACTGTTTTCCATTGTTTTACCTCCCACAAACAGTAACAAATAATTCTGTTTTACTCATTTCTAATACTTGTTTCTCTTAATATTTTATAAGAGGTGTCATGATGTGGGCATCCCCTCTGTGTGCTGTGATTACCATTAATGAATAAAGAAACTGCAGTGGCTTGTTGATAAGACAGAACTTAGGTAGGCCAGGAAGACAAAACTGAATGCTAGGAAAAAGGAGGCAGAGTTAGGAAGAAGCCATGTAGCCACCAGAGACAGATGCTGGGAATTTTACCGGTAAGCCACAGCCATGTGGCAATATACAGATTAATAGAAATGGGTTAAATTAATGTAAAAGATAGCCAATAAGAAGCTAGAGCTAACGAGCCAAGTAGTGTTTTAATTAATAGAATTTCTGTGTGGTTATTTGATTCTGGGTGGCCAGGACAAACAAGCAACTCTCCCCCAACAGTGTCAAGCAATGACTTGTTATGGATTTATTTATACTTATCACCTGATTAATGATTAAGGGTTTTGTGAATCTATTGGCTATTTGTTTGTCTTCTTCTGAGAAATGTCTATTTAGATCATTTTGAATTTTTTTTAAGCATGGTGTTCATTTTCTTGTCATTAGCTGTCTTTCTCCACATGCTTTGGATATTCATTCATTCCCTTATGGCTAGAGGTTTAACAGGTATGTTCTTTCATTCTGTAGATTACATTTCCTTTTCCATTGTATTGATTTGTTTCTTCTGCTGTACAGAAGCTTCTAAGTCTGATGTAATCCCACTCATTTTTTTCTTTGCTTTTGTTGGTTGTACTTTTTATATAATAGCCTAAAAATCTCATTGCCAAGATGATCCAAGGACTTTCTGTATGTATTTTCTTTTTCAATAAGGCAAAAAAGGTTCCTTTTTCCAGAAGATTTGTAGCATCACTTAACCAAGCAAGAAGTCCAGAAGGGCCCCTGATTGTTTTCTTCATAACCTATGTGTTTCCTTGAGGGGATTTCATCATTTCAAATCTTACTTTTACATTTTCAATACATCTTTTGTCCTGTCTAAGAGTTTCATTACTGTGGTACTCATTAGAAGTGATGTGAGCAGACACTCCCTATCTTTTTGTCTTGTAAGGAAAGCTTCCAGCCTTTCATTAGAACATGGGACAACCTTGCAGTTTCTATGTGGCTTTAAATGTGAAATGCATTCCTTCTTACTATATTGTTGAGGGCTTTTATCACAAAGGAATGCCAAGTTTTGTCCAATAATCTTTAAATAATCTCAATATAGATAACAGTATTCCTTTGTTTTAATTCTGCTATGATCTATCACATATATTGGTACACCTATTTTAATCATTGCATTCTTTTTCCTCCAACATAATATTTTCATTAGCTGTTGGGGAATTTCATATAATGTACCTTAATCATACTCACTTCCTATCCCTCCCACCTTTAGCTACCTCCCCCACTCTTAAAAACAAACAAACAAACAAACAAAAATAAGTTTAATTTGTGTTGCCCTTATACTCATTGGAGCATGGTCAAACTTCTAGCCCCTTACAGAAAACAGTTGTTCCCCACACCCCTGCCAAAAGCAATCAACTGTGAATAGCTACAATTTAGCAACTTTATCATAATTTTTAAGGACTCTCTTCAATAATTTCCTGTCTGGACTGTTTTTTTCTTTGGGAGGTTGGGAGTTGGGGGCTTGTCACAGAAGCCTTCAATGTCTCCATTCTCAGTTATGAGTCTGTAATTATTGATATTGCCACACAAAAAGCATCGTTGCCCAAGGCAGCCCACAGGAGCATGGACCATGGAAGTCTCGCAAGATTTATCCAGAAAATGCGCCATTCTTCATCTCATATATCTTGTTGTTGTTCAGAGTCTAGAGTCAGAGTAATCGTGTAGTTGGACAGCATGTCCAGGAAGGTGCGACCTGAGCAAGCTCCAGGCTGGTGCACACACCACCCTGCTCTTGGAGGCAGCTGCCCTGCTGTTACTTCATGTTTGCAGGCCTCATGCTCTCCTCCCCAAGGCAGGACAAGCAACAAGAGCAGTACTGAGTACTGCACTGAGCACAGGCAGCACCGGCTCCATGTGGCATACTAGATCTAAGGACTGAGCAGCAGTACAGGCCCAGCAGGCAGTGACAGGTAAAGAGAGCCCCCTGCGGTGGCCAGAGCCTCCCAGAGCCCAAGGACTATTCCTACACAGCAAAAATAAGCTCCTTTGCCTGCTGTGGCCACACTCTGCAGCATGTTGCTCCATTCAACCATCTTTTTTTTCCAAAGCATCTTCCTAGAAGATATGCCTTGCTGTTGTTGTTGTTGTTGTTGTTGTTGTTCCTGAGATACAGCGTGCTCTGCAGGTTCAACCTCAACTGCCTCCAAGTCTCCTCAAAAAGCCTCTGTGAGTGTCTCAGGATCCCCAGAAGAGCCATTCTTGCATTCTTGATCATAACGTATGCTGCCTCCCCAGCACTGGGACTGCAGACGCCAGTCATTGTACCCATCCCTTTAAATGAGTGCTGGGGGGGATCTGAGCTCATCTTTTTTGTTTGTTTGTTTGTATTTTGTTTTTAGAGATAGGGTTTCTCTGTAGCTTTGGAGCCTGTCATGGAACTAGCTCTTGTAGACCAGACTGGCCTCGAACTCAAAGACAGAAGTCTGCCTGCCTCTGCCTCCTGAGTGCTGGGATTAAAGGAGTGCACTACCACCTGAATATATGTTTATACTTGTCCAAAAAGCACCTTACCAAAATAAGCTATCACTTCAACCACTGGGTTAATAATTATTATCCATCATTTAGGGTCAATCTTCTATCATTATATGGTTACCTTCCTAGTATTTGTGACAAGTTTCAACATAAAATCTTTTCTATGCTTAGTGAGGTCATATTAGCTATTTGGAGGATACAATTTTCATGAGAGAGCTTTTTCAAATCCCTTTTAGTCCAAAAATGATTAAATGTCTTATAATCTTTTAACTGTAAAATGCAATATGTATTTAAAGCATTTATTGCTCTCTAAGGATATGCAGTTTTCCTTTTGATAATTCTCTGTCTGTTTTGAAGTTCCATTACTTCTTCTTGCCTCTCATGTCTCTTTTCTGATGTGATACCTTCCGCGGCAGCAAGCACTGACTCCAGGAGCTGTACGTACTGTGTATTGGTTGTATTGTATGTGTGTGCTTTGGTTACTATAGAACTTCAATAAGACATCTCAGAGTTGTATCATTCAACTTTAGGATGACAACAACTTAACTTCAATCACATACAAAACTTAAGGACACCACTTTCTACCTTTTGGGTTTTTTATTATAGATTTATACCTTTTAATATTAAGAACCTCATGAAGATGTAATTGAGTTTTAACATTTGTGTTAGTTAAAATTTATTTCCAGGACACCATTGTACCATAAAAATGTTCTACATTTGACTACAGCCTGGCATTTATAACGAGTAGTATACGTTAACAGTTTTCTTGCTGCTATGTAGTGTCTTTTGCTTTAGTTTGAAGACATACTGTTAGCATATTTTACACATTTCAGAGTGGCAAATTCTAATGTGAAGTCTTTGACTCTTTCTCACTTCTAAACCGCAGCTTCGCAGGCTAAAGTGTCCACAGCTGATCACTGTTTGCACTTTTTTATTAATTCTTTGAGAATTTGTGCATTGCATTATGATCATATTCAGTTTCCCCACAACTAACTACAGAGCTACCTTCCTTCCCTGCCCAGGTAACCATGTGACCTCATTTCCCCCCACCCACCAAGTTCAGTTCGTGATGCCCATATATTCTTGATGTGTGGTCTTCCACTGGAGCTTGGTCAACCTACCCAAGGCCTCTATTCCTAAAGAAAGCAAACTTTCCCCTCTCCCAGCAGCCCTCAGTTGCCAGTACCTCTTAGGTTAGAGGTGGGAATTCATGTCCACTTCCCCTTTGTATAATAAGATTTGGTTTTGTTTGAGCTTCCACTGTCTTACACAAACACTGAGAATCCACTTCCACAGCTCCCCTGTTCTACTGTCTTCTGGTAAACATTGCTTTGTGGGGGGTTGTTTACTTTAATATATATTTTCCCATTTTATCATAGCTGCAAATATTTTCAATAAGAATTATGACGGCATATTAATGGAGACTCCATTATAAATTATGAGTCAGTCAACCCCCCCCCAGCTCTCCGTTTCAAAATAGTCTCTTACACCACTTGACTATAATTAACTTTCAGCACTTTCATTTGAATTGGTTTGGATCCTTTAAAAACTATGGCTTGGGATACTTGTATCCCTCCCAAGACTGTGAATGTTTTCAACCCATAGGTCTTTAAGTAAGGTTTTTGCTCATTTCTTCTATTCCTACCCAACTTCCATAATTTATATATCCATAAGTATAGCAATGTCCTCAAATGTCCTTGTGCTACTTCTCAACTCTTACAGTTTTGTTTGACTGATTTGGAAAACTTTTAAGTGGTGAATGCTCATTTTTACATTTTTTTCTTCTGAATAATTGTGTCTGCTGATAAAAATATATACATTGCATTATTAATTCTTTCATTGTAGCTTTGAGCTCCATGATTTCTATTTGGTCCCTTTTAAATGTTTAATATCTATTTATTAACCTGAGTTGGTATTTTTTTTTACCTACATTTCATTTAGTTGCCCATCAGTTTTCTTGACTTCTAATGCTTAGAATGATTTTCTTCTGATTTTTCTCCATCCCTCTCTCCCCTGATCCATGCCATGGTCTTCACACACTCTCTCTCTTGTATCCATGTTCTCTTCTTCAATTATTAGTGTCTGCACACATACACACCTGAGAGAGGGAGAAAGAGAGAGGGAAAATACCTACTGAGTCCATTTAGTGTTGCTTATATGTTTGTATGCTTATATGTGCAAATGTTTATATATTCTTATTTTCATATGCTTATATTTAAGACTGAACACTTGAGTTTCTTTTTATGTATTATTGCTTTCCACTAGTTTTTAAAACTTTGTATTGATTCTTTGTGGATTTCACATCATGCATTCTGATCCCACTTATCTTCCTCTCCTCTGTCCTTGCAACCTCCCTCCCAAAAAACAACATTTAAAAGTAAAAACCAAAACCGAAACAAACAGATAAAACCAAAAAAATCTCGGCGTGAAAGCTGTAGAATGGCCCAGGGAGTCATACAGTGTACCCTTTAGTCCATATACTTGTAACTGCTCATTGATATGACTCATTCAACCATTACAGGCTGTCCTCGTGGGTTTATATAACATATCATGAGGCTAGTTCATAGAGACAATTGATTTTTATACTCTCAGCAGCCATTTCATGATATCATTTTGAATTCTATTCCCCATGATTTATAATGTTTCTCTGAGATTGATCATTAGTACCTTGTAATTTCTTTCGATGGTACGGTGTTTGCTGAATCCAGGTGGTCCAGTATCCACATTCCAGATAGCTTTGCATAGGTTCCTACCCATTTGAAAGAACAAACAACTCTACTTGTCTTTCCAGGTTACTCATTGTACATAGTACTTTCTCATGTTTCTGAAGCTGGTAGGATTGCCTACACTCTCCAGTTGAGTGGAAGTTCATCTAGTACATAATAGAGCTCAGTGATCTCCAGGTTGGAAGGCACACTGTATACAGAACTGATGCAGTCCTGGCTATGGTCTGGTTCATGTGTGCTTTGGGCATCCACTAGGACCTTGATCTGTGGAGTCTGTTGTTCTAGCAAGGATAGCTCAATAGATGGAGTCTCTGCTATTAGATGCACAAACAGGTTAGAATTTCCTCAGACTGTTTGAGGGCTCCTTCTAGAACCTTCAGTGGGCCTCGGAATAGACTGTGCTGCATTCAGACAAGTTAGAAAAGTAACAAAATTGAATGCAGGATGACTTCAAGATACACTGCGAACACCGATATCTGTGGGCTTGCATCTGGAGAAGGGGGAATGGATGGCTCCAGCTCCTTTGAAGTCGTTGTGAATTCATAATTTAGTGACTTAACTTTATGTTGTTTTAGCTAAGTTCACAAGACCATTTTAGAATGTACTATGGGATGGCAATGAATATGTACTATATAGAAATTAAAAGTTATCCAAAGTAAAATACAGAATTAGAATTAAAATACTTTTATAATTGACATACTTTTAACACATTTCTTTTCTTAACTACATCATTTAAATTACTCCTATTTGACAAAATGGATGGAAATTGTAGAACAATCACCAAATATGCTTTGGTTGGATTTTTTAGCATATTTTGTATTTTCTTTTTCTCTCTATTTCTATTTGAAATAGAGTGGGAAGCTGTGCTTTTCCCTGTAGACAGTTCACCAATAACTCCCAAGCTTGTGGGCCACTTTAGTCTTTTACTATCTAAATTCAAACTGTTATCACACAGTTCTCTCTAAATTACCAAACCCTGAAAGCCTATTTTCTCTTCCCAGTTCTTCTTGCCCCTTATTTTTTTTACGCTGTTGCTTATACCAATTCCAACATCCTTTTCTCTCTACACTTGAAAGATTTATTTACAAAAAGACTTGATAACACCGATTTAATACTAAAAATTAAAATAAAGGATGAAATTTTTGTTTTACATTTTCAATTTTTAAAGAAAATAACCAGCATATACAGATATAATCGAGAAGTTTTTGTTATTTATTTATTGTGGGGCTAATCATTTAACCATCAAATTAAAATTATTAAGAAGAGAGAACTCAGACACCAAACACAATTTTGGTAAAGTACCTTTATTCTCATTTGAGTAATTTTCAATCTACTAAAGATGAAAAAAAAAACCTTCATGCCGTGTTCAACTCTTAAG
>NC_022027.1:27348678-27349487 GCF_000317375.1 Microtus ochrogaster
TGTCATGTTGCCTTTCAGGTTGTTGGAGGAATTCTTGCATTGGCGCCTTCCCATCTCTTCCTTCATATGGAGCCAGGAGAGGCCTGGTGTCTTGGTCCAGTCTTTGCTGTGACTGACTCTCTGGTTGTAACTCTTCAGTGTAGAAGCAGAAACCGTCCAGTCCAGATGGAACTTCTCAGCACCGAAACATAGACGCCTGGTAGCCCAATGACCCGTGGACAAAAGGGAGAACTTGGGGGGCAGGGCGGGGACAAGTAGAACACAGGACACACTGCAGCAAAAGCTGAAGGTTTTCGTGCTCCCTTTGGGGGGATGTCCTTGAGGCCTGCTGGTAGGCAGGCACTCACCTCTCTGGGTGGGTAGCCTTAATGTAGGAGCAGAAAACTTTTCCTGAGCAAAGGACCTAGCAGATAATGCAGGCTCTTGGGGGGTGGGGGGTCAGGTGTAAGAAAGACAGCCCTGCAGAAGGAGCTGGGGGAGGGGAGGTTTGTGGTCTCTTCCTGGTCAATCTGCCCCTGGATCGCACACACTCACCTGTGCAGATAGAACTCCTCAGTACCTAAACAGGGCCACCTGGTAGCCTGACGATCCGGGGACAAAAGGAAAAAACCTGGCAGGCGGGGCGAGATCTGCTCTGGGTGGGTCGCCCATCCAGATGGAACTCCTCAGTACCTAAACAGGGCCACCTGGCAGCCCGATGATTCGGGGACAAAAGGAAGAAACAGGGCAGGCGGGACGAGATCCAGGAGTGCACAGGCACCCCTGGAGCACAAGCTGAAGGTGCCCGGGCTCCCTTTCGGGGGGGCGGG
>NC_022027.1:27349780-27370399 GCF_000317375.1 Microtus ochrogaster
TAAGAGCCAGTAGCTGGTTGTTTTGCTTTTTGAGTCTTCAAGTTGAACCCCAATTTCTGACCCTGAGTTTTTATTAATTGTGCTCACGAGCCTGCTACAACATATGTGTAGAAGGCAGAAGACAGCTCGTGGAAGTCGTTCTGTCCTTCCCTCACATGAGTTCCAGGATTGAATTCAGGTCAAAGGGCAACCACCCTTACCATCTGAACTATAATCTCTGGCTCAAAAAATCAAAGTTTAACAAGAAAAACCAAATATCAGCTTTTAATATCTTTTACCCATATCTAATACTTCTTAAGATCTCATTAAACTTAGAGATGCTTTTACTGCAGACACAAAAGTAATGGCAACTTGTTACTAAATTTGTTCAACTCTTGAGTAGGGCTAGGAATGAAGAACTAGGATGAAGTTAGTATCAATAATGCCCTTTAGGTTTGGATGCTATGAAGCAGGTAAAAGGATATAGAAACACAGAAATTAATAAATTAATGAATACAGGAATTTATTCATTAGAATGGGTTAATTCTGGCACCCTGTCCTCCTTGTCTTGTAGTCAGACTGATGACTATCTTGAATACCACCACAGAACCTTCATCCAGGACAGATGGAGACAGAGACAGAAACCCACATCCGAGCACTGGACTGAGCTCCCAAGGTCCAGTTGAAGAGAGGAAGGAGGGAGAATATGAGCAAGAAAGTCAGGACCACGAGGGGTGCACCACTGAAACAGTGTGCCTGAGCTAATGGGAGCTCACCAACTCCAGCTGGACTGGGAAGGAATGAGCATGGGATCAAACTGATCCCTCTGAATGTGGCTCAGAGTTGGGGCAGACTGAGGGGCCAATGACAATGGCACTGGAATTTGTCTCTACTGCATGTACTGGCTTTTGGGGATCCAATTCTATTTGGATGCATATCTTGCTCAGCTTGGATGTAGTGGTGAAGGCCTTGGAATTCCCACAGGGCAGGGTGCCTTGCCCTCTCTTAGGATTGGAATGGGGTAGGGGAGAGGAGGAGGGAAGTGGGAGGAGGGGAGGAAGTGGGAATTTTGATTGGTATTATTCTTAAAGTAATAAAAATAAAATAAAGATTGGCCTCATTTTATAATTCTGATAATATCTGAACTTATAAACTTACTAATTATTATAATTTACTGTTCACAGATGAGAATTATCAGGCTGTAAAGACTGTGCATCTGTATAAGCTATAATTTAAATAACATGGATAAGTGTCTATGAATTCTCAGAAACAGATCTCATAAAACTGATAACTAATTTTACTAAGAATTTTAGAGTTGCTACAGCTCAGAAAATAAAACAATTACCATATTTTGCCTACTACCTACAAAACGTGTTTGAGAATATTCCACATACACAAACTGAAAGAGAAGCATTACCCACAGCATTGCTGTCACTGAATGACAGATGATATATTAAATATCAAAATATCAAACTGAGGGACAATGGATCTGGCTTGGTAGTTAAAGATGCTTGTAGCCAAGCCTGGTGACCTGAGCTTTATTTCATTGGAGAAGGGGAGAACTAACTCCTACAAGTTATCCTTTGACCATATCATGCCATCTGCATGCTCCTCAACACACTACAGATCAATCTGATACACATCTCAGAATGTCATGGTGACTACATTTCTATGTTTATCTAGATTTCAACATTCTGTCATAGTTGACAAACTCTGTAGTCTTGGATAATCACCCTTAAAAACTAGATAGATAAAACAGAATGGAGATTAGAATGAAGTAGATACTATGTGTTCTGCCCTGTATAGCTCCACCTTACCAAACAGCTCTATTAATGATCTAGAAACTTTCAGTGCTTTCATGGGGAATCCAGCACAATTTAAATCAATCGGGAAACAAAAATTCCTTTGACGTCTTCTGAGGGTTATCTCCTATTATGCTAAGAGAATGTGGCACCATTTTATTGGAGCCAGCAAAAGAGACAATTTTTTTTGCTTGAAACCCCAATCTCTGGTCCAGTAAAGGTCTTTATTATTTAGCCCTCAGGAAAGGACATGTGACAGATTGCAACTGTCACTAGCTCCTGACTCCCTTTATGCTTCCCCCACTTTTCGTATTCCCAAGAGGACAGAACTGATTAAACTCTGGCTCCTGAATGTGAAGCTGCGAAGTTTCATAACCATGCAAGGGCTTTAGCATGCATAAAACGTTGCCATGGAGATCAGAACTTGACATTATGATCCACATTAGTTTGTCGGGATGTGGTTAAATAGGTGTACTGTCAAAAAATCCATAATTCCTGTCATGTGCCTAAAATCTCGTCATTTGCCCTGATCTTTTAAATCTTATTTTGAAATGGGGGAGGTTCAAAGTTGATTTTATGATGGGTTTCATTATGGCATTTGCATTCATAAATATCATTATACATTCTTCTTCATAATTCTCCTCCTGCATCATTTCCATCCCCCATACCTATATCTTTCTTGCTAGTATTTTTATTCATTTTGTTGTTTCAGTTTTATTATGAAAAAAAAACAAGAAGCTAATGTAACATGAGTGCCTCAAAGATGAACCCAGCAAAGAATCTAAGCAATATTGGAGAGGATTCCTTACTGCCCTTCCTCTGTAAGCAAATAATCTTTTGTGGGTAGCACCATTTACTTCACAGAATTCTAAAAAAAAAAAAAAATCCCAGAATTAAAATGAGTGTAGCATAAAAATAAATCAAACAAAAGTTGAGTTTCACTCTTAAAACATATTGTGCCAGACAATGTTTCTTTCCTTTATTATTATTATTTTTCTTTCTCATACTCAAACCAACAGCCAAGTCTCTCTCCCCTTCGCATCCATTTCTTCATTTATCAGGTAGACAGTGTCTTTCTCCAGTACCTTTGAGATTAATTTAAATTTTTGGCAGTGTTTTTTTTTTAATTTTTCTCTAACATATTGCATCCCAACTTTAGTTTCATCTCCCCTCTCCCAGTCTCCCCTTTTCCCAGCCCCACCCCAACCCCATCCTCAAGACCCCTCTTCTTCTGTTCCATTCAGAAAAGAACAGGCCTTGGGAGATATCAACAAAACAGACTAACAGGTTATAATAAGAAGGAGGCCTAGTGGAATCATCATCAGAAAGGTTTCATTCAGTAAAGGACAGAAGCAGATGCAGAGGGAGCCAAAGTCAAAAATAGGTAGAGCTCTGGAAACCCTGCAGAAGAAGGGGAGCAAGAATTGTAGGAACTAGCTGAGTCAAGGACACCACAAAAACCTGGCCCACAACTAAATAGGGCTTCACAGAGACTGAAGCAACTATAGGGAACCTGTATGGGTCTGAGCTACATCCTCTGAACATATGCTATGGTTGTGTAGTTTGGTTTTCTTGTGAGATTAATTCTGACAAGAGCTTCAGTGCACATGTTCCTTGAGCTTTGAAGTCAGTCAGCGGGGCAGCTAAGAGATACACACAGCCCTGGTTCCCAAGAAGCATAGGGTATTTATAATACATAAAGATGATCAGTAAGAATCTTTGTCTTCTACCCTTCATCAAATAGCATTTTTGGTGCTAAACATTCTGTATTCAATGAACAGTGCTTTTAATGCAATATGATTCTTTTTTTTTTTTTTTTTTTGGTTTTTCGAGACAGGGTTTCTCTGTGGCTTTGGAGCCTGTCCTGGAACTAGCTCTTGTAGACCAAAACTCACAGAGATCCGCCAGCCTCTGCCTCCCGAGTGCTGGGATTAAAGGCGTGCGCCACCATCGCCCGGCCTGCAATATGATTCTTTCAAGATGTTTAAGATGAGTCAATTTTATTCATTTCATATATGTACGTGATACTTTGGTTTTCAAAGAGAAACAAATGAGAGGTCATTTCTAACTGACCGTCTCTAACTGTCCACTGAGCTGCTACTGCATGAAACTCTAGTCTCACAACAGAATTGTGTCAGATTAGTTTTCATTGCATGATGGCCCTCCATTTATTTTTCCTGCCTCGGATCTGTAGTTCTGAATCCTACTGCTTATCTTTTCCTTTGGGGAAAAGTATATCAGAAAGTAAAAGAAACATTGCATCCATCACTGTTTTTATATGGCTGGAGGAAAAAACCAGAAGTCACATTTCAGACATATCCCCATAAAAGGTTCAATCTTCAATGACATATCATTCATATTTCATTCTACATATCTAATAATTTATAGTAAACCCCTTAAATGAAACTGCAATTTAGGTAAAAATGATATTTAAAATCTATATGGATTCATTTGGTTGCATTATCACTGTATTTTGATATGTGTGACTCTTCAATATTTATTACTAGACAATATTCACCAGACAACAAAAAACAAACAAAGAACAGAAAAGCATTATGACAAAAGAAGCAGAATGGTCAGCCTTGTGTTCGTCCAACTTGCAACTATGAAATGGCTTCATGATGACTTTGGTATTATGAGTCCACAAAAATGTACTTATGAAAACTGTACTTAGGTGATTAAAAAATACCATATGAAAGTGGATATTAGGGTCTGAATTATGTCCTTCCTCTTTCTACCAAATCATATCTTGAGATTATAACCCCACTTGCTCAATACATCTAAATTTAGAGACAATATTTAAATAAGGAATTAAGCAAAGTGATGTCATTAGAATAATTGGTAACACAAAATGACTTGCATCCTTTTTTTTTTAAAGAAAGAAATGTAGAAACAGGTTTGGTGATGATCACTGAGATACAGATGCAGTTTCTATATTTTCAGGCTAATACTCTTCTAATGGAAATTGTTATCATTCTACCAGGAAAAATCTACTGGAACTCAGTGTTCATAAGCTGAATTATTATAAACAGGCATTGCTGTCTCCACTATGCATATAACCTCTGCTTGTACCCATGTTGAGTGGTTGCTATGGGTCAAACAATACAGTGATAATTGTAATAAGAACTTTGAATACTAACAAGAAGAAAGAGGAAGGAAGATAATATGATGACAACAGCATGCATACATAAATCACCCTAGTAACACTGGATGAATGAATCCATATGCATTTCAGGGGCAAACATGAAGCATAGTAAAAAAAAAAGGGGGGGGGGGAAAGAGAGGGTTAGCTGTGTCAATACTGGATTGAAACTGGCTGGTGCCCTGGATTGGTTAAAACTGATCATCATGGCTTTGCCTTAACAATACCTAAAGAAAACTTGGTGATTTGAAAATATTTACTCCTACATAGGTCTTCCATAAAACAGCTAACTAGAGGAAACATCATTTCTACTATGCTAAAGGAACCTTCCACAACAGAAAGATTTTTTTTTCACTTTTAGCTACACCAAATTGGCTTACTTTTCAATTTAAACATCTCAGATTAAACATGTCTGGGCCTTACCAAACAACAACTGATCAAAATACATGTGACAAATAGAAAACTTGTCAAGGTCCTACATTTCAACAAGGGAGTCTGTCCTATGCTGATGATTCAGAATTCCACTGCTTAAGAAACCGCACAAATGCCTACATCGATGTTTTTATACATGATTGATACAGAATGGTATGTGTTTATGTTCTGTGTGTGAATGTGTTCTATGACTGAACACCTGAATATTTGCTGTCTTTCATTCTGATGCCTACACGTGTGGTCCTGTTTCCCGTTCTACATCTACTTCTCTCACTTTCAATGCACTTGTTTACATAACTTTTTTACTTCTTGTTCTCAATCATCCATTTTCTTGAACATACTTCCTGTGTTTTCCACCCCTGCTTTTCTTATCTTCAGTTGATACCTAAGCCAGGCATACTCCTAGCAGCTCAACCCTTCCCTTTATTATCACTACCCCAGCACACAATCACTGATCATTAATGGCTCTATGAGAAGTTTTGTTAACACACAACAAATTCTTGGACATTCTTCTCCTATCTCCCAGGCCTTCAAAAGATTGAATTTTTTCAAAAAATAAATCCAAATATTACATTTCTGCAAGTGTATACATTAAATACATGATTACACAATTAGAGTCACAAAAATACATACATAAAATTTGCAAGATATATATCATATTTATATTGTATTAAACCTTAATACCCTCTGCATTGTGCAATGAGATTCAATTATAGACCAAGAAGCTAGATTCCTATTAAGCTGAGACTTGGTGGGACAACATTCTTTGAAAGTTTGCAAATTGGCAGTAACAATAGCAAGAGACGATGGCTCTCGATAACTCAGTAGTGTTTTCAGTGGCAATGCACTTTTAAGAAAAATCTTCAGAGCTCATTATCGACCTATTACTATGCTAATCCACACAGACTAATTGGAATTGATATTGTTGTATGCATTACTGTCATTAGTGTGCTGCAATCTAGTGGCCTGCCAAAATGAAGAAATTAAAAAAAATAAGAGGGAAGTAATGGTCCATGTCAATAGATAAAAATAAATAAATTATCTGCCACTAGCTAGATGGATATCCTAGTACAGCTTCTGAAGAAAGACTCTACATCTCAATTCACTTTTTTATTGTTCCATTTGCTGGACCTATATGTTAGTAAGAAAATGAATGAATTATTGGCTTATAGGGTATACAGTGGACTCATGCAAACTGATGTATTACCCACAGCCAAATACAAAACTGATCATATGGAATTTTTATTTGAAGCCTTTTATTTTCCAAATATAAATACATATTATTGTTTACTTTCATTTATTGTTTTGTATCTATAATCAGGATATATGGTTAAGAGTTATTCTATCCATCCTCGTGGCTTTGTTTTCTGTCTTTACCTTGGCAACTGTAAACCTATAACCCTGTCCTTTCTTGTGATACCAGTGCGTGAACCTAATTCAACAAATCCTGTTGATCCTATTCACTCCCTTTATCAAGTGCTTCTACCCACCCAGCTGCTCCCTCTAGATGCAGCCTTGGTGAATAGAGGGTACATCAGATGAAGTCTTTCCTTGGGGCGAGGCCTGCTCTTGTTTCAATCACACTCAAAACAAAATATAAGTTTTCATCCCCACCAAAAGACAATGAGGGTTTCCCGTTTCCACATCTTCAGCATTTGCTGTCAGTTGTTTATTGATCTTTGCTATTCAGCTGAAGTAAGACAAAACCTCAAAGTTGCTTTGATTTGCATTTGCCTACTCCATAGGGATTATAAAAATTTATGGAGATATTCCTTAGCCATTTTCATTTTTTTTAGAACTCTGTTCACATCGGAAGCTCAATTTTGAATGGGTAATTTGCTTTGGGGGGGGTTAGTGAGCTTTTTTCTTTAACTCTATCTTTGAGTTGTTTATATGTTCTGAATATTTTTCTCTGCAGGTGCATAGCTTAGAAAAATTCACTTCTATTCTGTGGGCCTCGTTCCAAATGTGTAATAACAGTTGAAGAAAAATAGACCAAGAATTTGAGAGAACAAGGAGGATACATGGGAGGGACTGAAAGGAAAAAGGGAAGGGGAAAATAATTTAATTATATTATAACCTAAAAAAATATAATAGAAATGCGGAAGTCGGGTAATTGTCAAGTCCTATACTTGATTACAAATTTCTTTGCAGTAATCATTTTAAAAGGTATACAAGTATCAAAATATCAAATATATACAAGTTATTTTTAATTATACATAAATTATAATTTAATAAAGCCAAAGAAGGCTAAGAAAATTCTTAAATGTTAGAAATCTGACAATGAGCACTACAGACCAGCATTCCCCTTTACTATGATCTATTGATTCTGGGCGCTCACCTTTTCTTAAATATGCAAAATTACCTACCTGGGGAACTTTGCCTTTGTGATATTTATTTCAAGAAATATTTTTCCTCAGATATCAAAATGGTTCATTAGTTGGGATGGGGGTGACACATGCCTTTAATCCAAGCCTTTGGAAGGAAGAAGCAGTATCTCTATGAGCTTGAGGCCACATGGTCTAAGTGAGTTCCAAGGCAGCCAGGGCTGTTACAGAGAGAAACCTTGTCTCAAAAATAAAAGAAGGAAAGAAAGAAAGGAAAGAAGGAAGGAACGGAGGGACGAAGGAAGGGAGAGAGGGACGAAGGAAGGGAGAGAGGGACGAAGGAAGGGAGAGAGGGAGGAAGGGAGGGAGGGAGGGAAGTAGGAAAAAATGAAGGAAGGTGAGAAGGAAGGGGAAAGGGAAAGGGAAAGAAAGAGTTCATTCAAGTTGCCCTGGCTTCTTTACATTCTACCATTGAAACCATTCCTTACTATGCTACTTAAAATAAAGTTACATTTTTTTGTCCTTGTTCTAAAATGCAGTGTATTGGTGGAAGTTTTAAGATACATTAGGAGTAGTGAATCAGGGGTAATTTTGTGTAAGATTTATGGGTAGAGAGGCACACTGAGGATGGGAGCATGTGACGAAGCATCACTGTCAGACACATGCCAAGAAGAAGGCCGGGGCAGCCCTAGGAAAGGATCTGCATCGTGCTTTCTGCAGAATGCACAGAAAACAGGCTATAGACTCGCTAGCCCTGAGGTGTGCACAGGCTTTGGAGCATAAGCGAAGTCCCTGTTTTCTAGTACTCTGAGCTGTTGAGGGCATGTACCTAGTGCTTTGATATGCAAAAGCTGACTAGAGAAGGTGGTTAGTTTCAGAGTTCTGAACTGGAGTTAGCTTCCAGAACCTGAAAACTCATGGTCTTATTTCTCTATGAACTGATAAACACTGAGATGGTCTATCCTCAGTAATGGTCCATATGTCAAAGCCTCAGAAGATAGAAAAGACAGCACACAGCACTATCCTTATGTTTAGCTTTGGTGTCTTCATGCACTATCTCACCATCTGACTTTGCAATGATTTTGTTATGATTTCCGCCATCCTGACCTAAATAAACTCAATTAAGGAAGAAATATTTCTGTTTTACTGACTGACATGGTCCCCATGTACTAGACAAGAGTCAGATAGAAAAAGTGCAAATACTGAATTAATCGCTTCCCAAATGAGTATATGAAAACTGTCCATCAATGGTTCACAAGAAAAGGCAATTGTGTTCCCCAGAGACATTTGGCAGTGCCTGGAGCATTTTTAATTATCACCTTGGGGAGGAAGGATGCTACTGGCATCCAGCTGGTGGAGGTCAGGTGTATTGTTAAGCTTCATACAACACAATAGCATTTGAAATGAATAGAATTGTCTGCTATAAATGTTATTAGGGCCACAGCTGAAAACTTCTCAGGTTAATGACTTCACTTCAATGATCTCGAAAAATGTCATATAAGTGAACAGTTTTTAGTCATAGATAATTTAGAATGAAACTTTCTCACTTTCAGTTGATACCTATTAAATAAATAAGCTGCTATTATTAGTATATTTCAACAAAGGATACACCAGGAAAAGCAATGCACTTTTAAAGTATTTCCTATTTTATGTTCTCTCACTAAACGAGAAACAATAAATTAATATTTATTACATAGATTATAAATAATCACTCCATAAAATATAGAATATGCATTTTAATAATACCAATGATCACAAAGATTACATTGAAATAATCTGTGCGTTTGGCATACTGATAGAGCTAGATATACTTATCTATATATTTTAAAGTATTTCCAGGCTCTTTATTACATATGACATTTTATTTCAGGCTCTGGGAAAGAATGTTAAAACAAATCAAAAAAACAAACAAACAAACAAACAAACAGAAATCAACCTATCACCTCCTATCTCTCAGTTAGCAAGCCAAAGAAACACAGTGGCATACAGAAGGCACATGGACAAGTCAAAATTGACATCCTTGCACCAATTTTTAAAAAACTTTTTATTTATTATTTGTGTCTTTGACATCATACACCTCAATCCCATTCATTTCCTGTCTCTGCATATCTGCCCTCACATTCCAACCCTGATAAAATTTAAGAGAAAGAAGGATGAAGAAATTATGGAATATATACATATTAGAGTACTACTCAGCTTGTAGGAAGCTTCTAGGGTGACATAGTAAACCCTTTAGTCAATATATCTTTACTTGCAAGTGTTCATTGCAAACAGCCATTGGTCTGATTCAAGGCCTCTACACTGTTGATGCTGGGTTTTCACTGGTTAAACTGCTGTTGCCCTGTGTTGTGGAAATCCTACAGTTTTGAGTCTGCAAGACTGGTCCTTTCACATGCTCCAGAAGATCACAGATGGTTCTAGGCTTGGGTAGTTGCAGCCTGCCCACTCTCCCTTGTCCTCACCACCAGTCTGAGCGCTCCTGTATTGCCCTGGGGAATTCACCATTGCAGCAATGATCAGGGAACAGGGCCAGTTCTCCTGCCCTCATGTCCTCATGGTCAGATCTCCCATACCTACACCTACAGGGCCAGCTCTATTGTGTTGTCAAGGTGTGGCACAGGGACCAAGCTCTAGAAAGCTACAGCAGACAAGGGACAGGGCCAGCTCTTCTGCTCTTATAACCTCAGGACAAGTTCTTTCACCTGCCTCAGGCATCGATGGGGGAGACATCAATCTCTCACCAATGAAATCACATGGCATTGAGTAATAGGGATAGTTCTTCCATGCTCACAATATTGGACATGGCTCACCCACATCTCTGTCAGTGGGGTTGGTTCTATCGTGCTGCCCACGCAAGGTGCATGGCCTGTTCTCCTAAAATGTTGCAGCTGATGGCTGGCAGGAGCAGTTCTCCTGTCTTTCTGACCTCAGAGTCAGCCCTCTGACCTGCTTCAGGTATTGATGGGGGTAGAGGGCATCTCTCCCCTGTCAATGCTGCTTTGTGACAAATGAGTAATGGGGACACTTAGACTTCTCCCACTTTCAGAACTTCATGGCTGGCTCACCTTGCACCAACTCTTTAAAGGGTAACTGTTTCTATCCTACTTAACATTTAACAGAGTGGTTGTTTCAGTATGGAAAACAACATATTTGTACACACAGAGAGAAATTAGGGGATTCAAGACTCAAATATAAATCTAAACTCTAAGCCCTTGAGTACAATTCCCTGTTGTCCTCTAGCTAGCCCTCTATAGGCAAAAAGAAAGATTCCTTCCACAATTTAGAAAGCAGCTTTCTTCACTACGATAACTTCCTTAGCTGGATCATGAAGTTCAAGCCTATGCTATTTTTAGGAGCATACCTGTAAGCTGTACAGAGCGTTCATGCTAACATTCCACTGGTTATCATCCAGTCACTTAGATAGACTTATGGCACTTGAGAAATATAAGCTCATTCTGTACCCAGGGAATAGAAGCAATGAGTCTGTGGGTAACAGATTGGTCTCTCATTGAGACTGTAGTGAGCCGGACAGGATTGCCATTACAAGATGGCGCCGACATCCTGTCTTGTTGGAAATAAACAACCCCATATTTGGCTAAGCCTTTGAGATCTGTGTGTCCCCCGCTTCCCGCATGCGTGGTGGATAAGGGTCCTTGGGCCTATCACGATACAGTCTGGTGTCAGCTGATGGTGGCAGCCAATCACAGGGCAACCCGTGTGCCAATTCCCAATATAAGCAGCTGCCTTAGTGCTCTCGGGGTCTCTCTCTCTCTCTCTTGCTTCCTGCTCTCCCTCGCTTTCTGCCCCTCGCTTCCTGCCCCTCTCGTTTCCTCCCCCCTTCGCTTCATGCTTTCCTTCAACCAAAGGCACTCCAATTAAAGCGTGATCTGAGAAGAATCCTCGTGTGGTGGTTGTTCTTCCTTGCTGGTCGAGAAGCCAGCCGCATGAGACCAATTATTAACTTGTGTTTTGATTTCCACTCTTACCATCCTTCCTAAGCAGAAATAACCTAAAGTCCCACCCAGTTCCTAAAGCAACCATGAAGTCTAGAATCTGTTTATACATGATATTTTCTTCTTTAGGTCTGATATGACCATTAGCTGTGTGGAGGCATATAAATTACAATGACAAATTTGCTAATATACATAGATAACTGAAATAGCTTGGTACATCATAGATAATATATGTTATTACCAGTGAGAATTAACCCTTCTAAAATAGAAAATGTGAAAAAAGTGGGTGTCATCATCCCATGACAATGACAAAATTGTCACTGTTAGACAGTGAGTATGAAGAATCCTCTCTGTTATGCTCTTTCCTTATGTGAGGGTTTTGTCATCTGAAGGGACCATGCTACGCATTGTGATCAGTAGCAAGTACTAGGCTCTGCATACTTGAAGGTATAGGGAATATGTAACTTTGTGCATTTGGAATCTACAGTTTTCTCAGATTGTTTTTCATGGCAAATTGTAACTAAGAGTTCCAGATTGGTTTACTCTTGTAACTTATTTGAAGCAAAGGTTATGATTTCTTGGGAGAAAAAACAACCCACAAAAATGCTGAAATGTGGCCTCTAAGAACTTTAAAATATTTTCTTTTGGTCCACTCAGTGGCATAAACCATACACAGATGAGTTGTCCATCACATCTTCCATGTCACCGTGTTTCCCCTCCAGCATATCCTCCTACCCAGAAAATTGCCCAGTCAGTTGCTACCAATATTGAGCCAGATAAGTTAACGCACTGAAAAGACGTATCTTTAGTATTACATGATAGTAAAACAGAGTCACATTTTGAAAACAGTGTCTCTTCCCTCGATGCCTTTTGGGGTTGTCTTTCCCAATATTTTAACCACAGAAATAATTGATCAGCCTTTATGATCACACTACATCAGTCTTTTATTTGATGTTAAAAACAGGGACTCTGGCTCTATGGTTTTTATATGCCACTCATAATCATTCTGCTAAGTCACTCAACAACTGGAAGTGATTTCTGATACTGCAGACCACTTTTAATATAAGATTCTCCATTAGGTTAAACAAGTGATATTACAAAGGACCATAGAATCATTGGTTGATGGAACAATGACGGTACTTTTAATTGCACTGTAGCTCTGGGCTTGATTTCTGACACTTCCCTCTACATGATAACTCATACCTTACTTCCTTCCCACTCTCTTTCCTTTCAGAGATGTTGATATCAAACTGATATAAGGGAGGTACCTGAAGCAAGCTATTTATGACAGAATGAATTGATTAGCTTTACAAAAGTTTTTGTAAGAATGTAATTCAAAAATTTTAGCATAGTTTTTTCTTATTAATTCCTTGAATTTTACTGTATCCTATTTGATGTGTCAATTGTAAAAACAACAGCGCAAATACCAGGTTCCATGTTTTACCACCCAGCTGCTGACAATAATGCACTAAATCCACACAGCTATTTAGATCTTAAAATCGTTCTGGATTCCATTGTGTGGTACCACAGTAAGATGCATTAAGCAATATTGGATCTACCAGCCTCATTTCAAGGTTTTCTACATACTTTATATTAAGTCTTTGCAATCCACCCATGACCTTTACCCAGTTTCTTTGATCCTGATTCTTCCTTTTGTGAATCACCTCCACCTTTTCCAGCTTCTTAATTTTTGTCTTCCTGGAGGTTGCTTGGTTTGTTGTCTAACTTACCTATCTCTATGTATGGAATCTCTTTTGCTCAAAGTGAAAATACCTCAACAGCCCGCCCAATTTGACAGTATTTCAATCTCATGGATTTATAAAGAAAGTGTTGACTTATATCATCCCAGTTAGAATGTTATAAGCTTTTATAAATAGAACTCAAAACTGGATAAGCATTAAAATACTATTCAGCCATAATGAAGCCTATGTGACTAAAGATTCTTCTGTGTCTTCATGTAAGAAGTCCTGTCATACTTCCCATGTAGATTAGATCTATGTATGTCTCTCTTAGGGTCCTCATTGTTGTCTAGGTTCTCTGGGATTGTGATTTGTGGGCTGGTTTTCTTTGCTTTATGTTTAAGACAAGATCTTCTGAGTAAATTGAAAGCATGGGGACCTTGGGAGAAAGTTGTAGGGGAGGGGAGAGATAGGGAAGGGAGCATAGAAAAATGTAGAGCTCAATAAAAATAATTTTAAAAAGAATAAATTAAAAAAGAAGTCCTGTCATTATTCTATGGGTGCTTGGAAGGTTTTGACTTCTGTTATCTTAGTAAAGTATTAAAATCGCCTTCTCCCAAGTGTTCTAGGACACCATTCCCTCTGTCCTGAGGTGGTTAATCTTTTAAAGCAAAAAACCTTTTCAGTATATAAACTGACTCAGAATTTGGAGCTCACAGAATGGAAGAACACTTGGAAATTTTAGAGGGTTACTGAGCTACAAACATTACCCAGAGACTTGCTACACAAAATGTTTTGTCACAAAAGCAACACACAGGGACTGCAAAAAATGCAGATTATGGGGTCTCATCCACACACTAATTTAAATGCACTATTTCTATGCACAATAAAGTTCAAGCCCAAGTTCTATGAAGTACTATTATGAAAAGGGCATGTTTTAAATAGTCTCTTGACTTTCCATACTCATATCTGACACACTCTACCTACGTATATGCATACTTGTTCTGAATTACTCTGAATAAGAAAACTTTATCGTTTAAAGTATAGAAACTTGATATTTTATAAACCAAAACATGTGAGATTCTGTGCATATGTTTCCCATGAATTTTATACCCTTGCATTTTAAAACATTTCATTCTATATTTATTTGAGCAAATAGTACAACCATTGTTCTCATCAAAATGACATACGCAGAGTAATTCAGTTCTAACCTGCAGAGTTGTTTTAAATATAATAGAAAAGAAAATTATTAATTATAAATTATAAAAAAACATTGTGTTTGTCATCATACATTTTTATGGACAAAACAGAAAATCTTGTAAATTGACCATTGAAAGATTATAATTTACCTTATTTTCCTGAAAGAAAACCAGAATCTAGTATCCTTGATATTAATGAGGAGTTTCTTTCTCCTTCTCATTTCATTAACACTTAAATAATAATCAGTAACTTTCCTTCACTCCAAAACCCCAGGAGTCTAATATACTCAACCTGTCTTATGAAACAAGCTCCCAAACAAAATTTATGTGTTTAAAAAAATAAAAATTTCAAACTTTATAAGGTGACTTGATCTTTGCATTGAATTGTTTATTTCAAATGTAATTTTTCTTTTACAATAGCAAAATGCTTAAAATTGTTCATAATTACCCCTTTATAATTTCAAACAAATGGTAAGCAATTGTCTTTGACTCCCAAATGTATTTTTGAATGGCTGTCTGTTACTGTGATGAGCAAATCAGAATGCCATAATTACAATTTACTAGATCTTAGTATGAAAATATGATTTTTGTAATCAGAAATTTAATCCCCTATCCTCCTATTACTAGTCATTGACTGCAATACAGTTTTATTTCTTCTTATGCTTTGTCCCAAAGGATATAACTAGTGTCTTAAGAGTCACATTTTTTTTAGCTGCTAAAATGTCACTGTTTTTCTCTTGTCTTTCTTTCATGTTTTAATTCTAACTTTTGCTCTCGCCTTTAGAAATATCTATCTAAAGCCCTAGTCATAAACCTCGCAAGGCTGTGTATCAGCTACATAACTTTATCTTCTGGAAATCTATTTGTGAGGCTCTTGTAATCTGTTTTTCATGTTCTCTCACCCTGCTTTGATCATTGCTCTTGAGAACCTCACCCCTCCAATTACGCCTCTACCTTTTTTAGATTACTCATCTCTGTCTGTGGGATTTTTCTATCAAAGCAGAGAGTGCCTGATTTAGGCCTTCTTTTGCCCTTATTGATTTTTTTCCAAATCACAAAAGAAGAAAAACCTTTTTATGTGCCCAGTTTCAATAAAATTGTATCAGGAAAAAAGCACAGCTTAAACCTTCTTTAAGTTTTACTTCCATGATCTGAGTAGTCTGTGTCTTTGGGAGCCCAATTCCCCAAACATCTTCTTGGGTAACTCAAAAGGATGTCAACTTAAGCCTTAAAATAACACACGGTGGTAGTATTTTTGTACAAGAAAGTAGATCCCCTTTCAGTATATTAGGAAATAAACTCTTCTGACAGCATGAGAGAAGAATCTAGAGGAAGTCACTACTTTGTCAGCAACATTGGCCTTGAGGAACTTTCAGTTGCATGAATTAAATAAACTTCCAGGTAACCTGCACTTTCCCTATATCTCTAATCACAGTGTGTCTCTAGGTAACGAGACAACTGCCCACAGAAAATGGGGAGCACTAGTTTTTCTGACCCTTGTTTTAATAGCTGGAAGCATTCAAATTTTTTCTTTGTCTTCTTTTTTGTCTCCTCAGCAAAAGCAATGCTGTTGGGGTGGTCTGCTTAAGGGACCCTGATAGGAAACCTTCACTAATGCTGACAATGGTCAGAACCCCATGCTGCAATTCTTGGGCACTGTTTCTTGACCACTGTTAAGTTCACTGTACAAATAACATCACGTTGGGAAAAGAAATATGTAGGGAAATGGTTTCAGTAAACAGTTCTAGGCTGACAATGAAATGTGCAGCATTGGGAATCTTAAAAGAATTGCTTATACATCACTTTAAATTTTTATGTACAATATAAAGTTCAGTATTAAGCCACTTTTTATTGTGCCCCTTTGTAAAGTAAAAATGTTTACTGTTCCCTTTTAATGTCTTCATATGGTGGAGCAGATCAATAAGCTGCATAGGATCTCTCTTTTAAGAACACTGATCCTATTTTTCTGTTCAATACTTGCCACTTCCCCAGAATTCCTGCAAACTGCCAGCGAATGCCCTGACCATGGGGGTTAGGATTTCAGCTTATGAATTTAGGGATGACAAAACATCCAGACCACAGAAATGACAAAATGCAAATTACCTGTGAAGCATGTTAGTAACCCTATTTCTAATGTAAAAAGCAGGGAAATGATGATTATTTTCAAAAACAATTAGAATATTCCACAGAGTGTCCATCTGACTTCACTGCATCCCTTTCCTCAGTTAAAGTAAAGAATCCTGACAAACTCTTAGAACATGGAACAGAGCGCTTTCTTCATCCATTTGTCCTCTACTGGGGTACATGACCCTTTGTGAAAAGAGTTAAAATTCAGTATTACCAGAATCATTTGTGTCAGATGCACATTGAGCCATAATTAAGATCTGGGTAGTGATGAATTTAGTCTTTTCCAAACAAATTCTTGGTTCCTAATGGATAATCCACTAAACTGTCAGAATTTTTTAAGCTGACAACATTGGGCTTCTCAGACCATACCTAAATAAGCTTTACTAAATAAGGTGACTCCTGATCTCAAATCAAGTAGAGATGCTCTATCCTTTCCAGTAACTCCACCATAAGATTTCAAGTGGTTGTCCATGTCTGATCTTGAGCAGGAAATGCTAATGACTCTACTCTGAATGAATTGATTCCTTCAAGCAAAATAAAGAAAATGACTATGATAACAATACCTTTTGGAGAGTACCGCTAGTATATGGCTAAAGAAGGATGCAGAGGGAGGCACATAAACTTGAATATCTGAATTGAGTACAGAATATATATCCCAGAGTTTTCATGAATATGCTATTCTTACAGGAACACATCACTGAGATTATCATTGCCATGCTCCTGGGATGCAATCTATCCATGTGGTTTGTTTGAAAACTGCTTCTCATTTGCTATGAGAAATGAATTACACCAAGTATCAAAAATATTGTAACTAAATAAATCCATTTTATAAAATTGTTACAATGTGATATATACTTGTCTATATTTTAGCACTGCAGATAGGACAGTAATTAAGACACATACAAGACTCCTATTATATTTTATTAAAAGGATTTAGAATAGATATTTAGGTAGTACATACTGGTTAATATATTGGGCTGTTTGTTCTAGGCTCCTGTTGGCTCCTTACTTATTGTGATCTCTGTGAAAAGAGATCTTAGGAATGCAGAAAGTATGAACACAGAAGAAAGGTAAGATTTATTGCCGAAAAACTAAGTACTGTCAAGGGATAAGAGTGGACCAGTCAAAGAAACTACTGCACCAAACACTAAAAGCAACCTTTATAATATTCTCAACAAGCAGCGTTTCCTAGGGGCGTTTTCTTTCCAGGTGATTCATGTGACCATGTGGATTAACATTTGAGGGAAGGAGGAATGATATGATGTGCTCTTTACCAGAAAGCTTCCAGCTAGATACTATTTTACAGATTGTAGATAATTTTCTATTAATGACATTCCAGCCGATTTAGAACCTGATTTCTCCACCCACTAAAAAAGTTATGACCCACATCATATTCTTTAGATTTCAAGCCAATCCTTGTTTTACATGCTACAAGTGATCACAAATGGGTTCATCCCCAACGGTCTTCAAATGTCTTAGTGTTTAATTATCTATATGAAGGAAAGTATTTGTGAAGGTGATATTTATGATAAATCCTTTATATTTCAAATTGAAATATAATTACAACACTTTCCCTCCTCTCTTTTCCATATCTAGGCCCTCCCAGCTATCCTTCCATTCCCGACATGGTAAATGCATAAAGGTGCAGTAAGTGTCACTAACACGTCAGTGGCAGCCAACAGCTCTCAAATTGGACTTTAGGTCCATGCACTGTAAGGAAAATCATGTCTGGTAGTGAAAATCTAGCCAGCTTCCTGAGGCTAGCGAAGTCATAGACATTGGAAATGTCAGCCACCTAACAAGGTGTATAACAAGACTAACAAGACTAGTATAATTCTTGACTATACTCTAAATTTCAAAGATTTACGTATATAAAATAAAAGTTTTATTAAAAAGTTTTATACTCAAAGATAAGTGTGGCTACCACCCCCATCACAGAAGCCTCTCCTTAAAACAAATGGAAACCATCACAGAAAAATCACAGAGATCAGTAGATCATGGAGAGTCCAGACACAAAAGATGCATCCATATGAGAGCTTCTGCATTTATTGCTCAGGGAACTATCAATGGACATGTTAACATGGAAAGGAGAATTTTTTCAGGGTCCCATCCCTACACAGAGAATGACAGGCAAGACAATGACAGGGGTGAAGATAATTAACCTCTTGTTAGAAGTATGAGCCCTCTTATTAGTTGTCCAGTACATACAGGTCAGACTTGAAACCGTAAGAATACCACCAACAAAAGTGGATCTCAGTAAGTGCATTTATATATGTGAAATTCTTTTTTAAAATGTTTTTTTTTCAGGATAGGGCTTCTCTGTAGCTGTGAAGCCTGTCCTGGAAGTAACTCTTGTAGACCAGACTGGCCTCAAACTCAGAGATCTGCGTGCCTCTGCCTCCCCAGTGCTGGGATTAAAGGTGTACACCATGACCACCAGGCTATATGTGAAATTGTTAATGAAAATAGCCAAACAATCAGTAGAAGAATTGGAAGGAAAATTCCAAGTGTAATATAAGGTTATTGCCAAGGTGACAGAGTAGGAAAAATTTTAACAAATTTAGAAAAAGATAGTAAGACTAAAACATTATTAGCCAGTGGGAA
Organism: Microtus ochrogaster; assembly: GCF_000317375.1. Taxonomy (NCBI): domain Eukaryota; kingdom Metazoa; phylum Chordata; class Mammalia; order Rodentia; family Cricetidae; genus Microtus; species Microtus ochrogaster. The sequence continues at coordinate 27,369,025 of NC_022027.1, forward strand.
GTATTTATGAGGGGATATCTGAGAAGTGGGAGAACTGGATGATGTGGGAGAATGAGATTTCAGTCTGATGGGAAGCCAGTGGGGGGAGGAGGCTGTGGATAAAGAGAATGAAGGAGACAGGCTGTTTAGGAAACCCCACAGGAGTCCACGTGAGAGAATAATGCCAGAGGATAAACCAGGAAAGGGGACAGAGAGATGAACAAATGCGCTGCGTGCTTGGGTATTAGAACCTGCATATAGGTGATGCAGATCTCTTCAGTAGAGGCAATCACAGTGAGCACCTGGATTTCTGGGTTATGTTAAATGATGAAAACTGATGTGGTTTGTGAGATTGAAATCAATGGAGGGAAATTTGTGGAAGGTAGATTGCTGCAGTTTTATTATTTTCCAGGTGTCATGTCTTTCTGAAATGAATATAAGTATAGTTATCTAATATATTTAATATAGACCACATCTACAAAAAGACATTTCTTCAAGACAATAATAATTCTAAAGGAATACACAAAGCCAGTATTTGAATACTGTCCAAATCAGTGCAATTCTCTAAAATCTAACCTTTACTAAGTTGGTCCTATATGATTGCCTTTATATTTTTATTTTTAACATAGACTAAAGAAGATAATTCAATTTATGGATGAATTTTTCAACCATAAGACTTGGGACCACAGGCTTATTTATTCATAAGAATCTCAAAGGGCATCTCCACAGATCCTCAGCTTCTCACATAAACACACAAACATAAAAACTTCAGGGCGGGAGCTGAAAACATGTTCTGAAAAGCAAGACTTTCTGTTTGACTGACTGAACTTCCTGGAACATATTGAACAACTTCCCTGCTCCAGTATACCCACTGTCAAAAATTAATCTTTACTCCAAGAATAAGCTTTCCCTACAAATTGAATGCATAGAATTTTATCTTCTTCAAGCATATGAAACATTAACTTCTAATATAATCCTTTCCAAATAATTTAATTTCTTCTCTACAAATATGTACTATTCCTTTTACTGTTATTTCTATAATCCACCTGAATATTTCATAACATTTATGTTTTCAAGCACGTTTTACCAAATATTACCAAATCTTTATATGTAAAGATAATATCTTATTTCATTTTCTATTCTGCCCGTGATACCCAGAGCCAGGCCTTATTTAAGGATCACAAGTACAATATAAAAATATGAAAATCTGCTCTCGGCGCCAGGAGACCCAGCCTTGGGAAATGGATGAGAAATATAACAGAAAGTTTGAAGAATTGAATAAATCAGTGAATGATACCCTAGAAAACCAAGGAAAAACAATCAAACAGATAATGGAAACAGTTCAAGACTTGAAAACTGAAATGGAGGCAAAGAAGAAAACACAAACAGAGGGCCG
>NC_022027.1:27375854-27385652 GCF_000317375.1 Microtus ochrogaster
GGGGAAAAAAATATGAAAATCTCAGCATTTCTAACTATATTAACTATATATTAAATACTAAGGCATTAGTGGGAAATTCTATGGCTGGACAAAAGTAGTTATGATTAGTATTATTAGCATTTCTAACTATATGAATCAAAGTAGATATTATTAGTATCTGGGGATGCAATATTTAAATTATTCAACTGATAGAAAAATTACTAAAGTTATAACAAAGTATCACAAGTTGGTTTGATTAGGTATTCCTCACAACCTCCAAGGGACTTCTCCTGGATTTTAAGTACATTTTATTGTAGGAAAGCCCTATCTATCTCCTTCCATGTGAAATAGGACTTCGCCATAGGGAACATTTTGCTGCCTTGAAGAATTCTGTACTTTGTTTTCAGATAGTTATAATTTCATTAATTTATAAATTTTAATCTTATTCTCAAGAGAGCATTTATTTCCCTTTAATATTTTCACATAACCTTGAGTCTACATCACATATAAATCACTAGCTTTACTTATAATCTTATGGCTTAGCCAATATGACCTCCTCTATGAATGTTGTGAAAATTCATTTGTCTATTGCATCTACTAAGCCCTCATATTTTAAACCAAGTTCCATATGTGCTCTGATATATATCTGCCTAGAGATGATTAAATGATCTATTGGTCACTTGCTGGGTAACCCATTAGACTATCCAAGAAAATTTTAAATCTGAATATGAAAGAATGACATATCTGTTATCAAAACAGGAGTGGAGGGAAGACAGATTCTAGGACCTGGAGCTATCATAGTTTTTGAATTTTTATGGGCTATTGCTTCAAATTTTGTGGATCTCTAGTTTTGTAACCATTCCCTGTAGAACAGCTTCAGATGTCTCTTTCTCAAAGCCAAAATGACCAATCAAAGGACTAGAATGATACAGAAACACTACACCCAATTACATCATCCGTTTTGTCATTTCATGTTTACTATTTACTTATTCATTCATTTTGAGATAGCATTCCACTATGCAAACCTGGCTGGCCTGCAATTCTGCATGTAAGAAAGGCTGACCTTGAACTCAGAGATGCTGGAATTAAAGACTTTTATTACTATGCCTGAGTAGCTATCTCATTTTTTTCTAGAATTTTCTGTCTTAGAATATTTTATTCTAGTTGCGATACATTTAAAAAATGTAATAAACTATATTTAACTAAGCTGGTAAATACTAAGCAATAAACATCTGTGATAAATAATACATCATTTTGCTATTTTTTATTTTTATTTTTGTATTTTTCATTTAAAAGAAACTTCTAAAGTATCACTTACTATACTTTTCTTAAAATAGTAAATATTAATATTTTTAATTCTAATTTCTCCTGAATTTGGAAGAAAGAGTAGTTGCTTTATATTTCAAATCTAATAGATATACATATACATATAATCATATATGTGATTATAATAATATATCAAATATGTGCTGTTATTTCTCTGGACTACTTGTTTTATTTTCAGGACAATCTTTTGGTGCTTTCAGTAATAATTCAGGTATGCAACTTAGGAATGTTCAGCCATATGTAACAAGAGATATTCGTGAGGCTGGAGGAGGCAGTGTAAATGTACTGTATACATGAAAGTTTCAAAGAAGACATTTAATAAAAGCTATTTTTTAAAGGCCGAAGACAAAAGGTACAATAATCGAAGCAAATATCTACATGGTGTAAGTTGTGATTGTTAAAATATTTCAACTTAACAAGGTCTAAAATCACCTAGTAGACATAGCTCTAGGCATAAACAAGGCAAAAAAGAAAGCAGAACGCCACTGTCCATGGCTCTGCTTTCTGGCTCTGGACTCATTGTGACCATATGCCTCATGATCCCATTAACATGCCTTTCCTTTCAGGCTATACTGTACCTTCAAGCAGTGAGACAAAATAAACCCCTCTTTCCCTCATCTGCATTTATCAAAACTGTGTCACAGTCAAGAGAAAACAGACCAACTATCTGGATGACTGAGGCTGGTATAGAAAACATCCAGCTAAATAACAATGATGTTTTCTATTCATTGCTATATGAAAATATATTAACATAGAAAATTAAAAAATAATTGTTGCAAACATGGTGGTTTCTATGACTTAGTCCATTTATGCATATGTACTTGGTTTCAGTCAGTATGGGAAAGGAGTTCTTAGTACATCAACAGTACATCGGCTAAAGCAGTTTCATCTAGTTGGAAATATAAACCTGAAGTCTCTACCTACTGACACTACCTCAGTCTCTGAAACTATGAGAATGAAATTCAGAAAGGATTACTTAAAATCTGTTAAGTTATTACATTTAAAATAATATTTGATAAAGAAATTATAGTTTACAAAGAATACTATTATAATCAAATTTAATTTTAGAAACTAACATGTCTTGGGAACATTTGTTTGAAACTTTCATATACTTATACAATATGTTTTGATCATATTAGCCTACCATTGCCTACACCCAACTCTTCCTAGAGGCCTCCAACTTAGACCCCCCCCCCCGCAACACCATGCCCTGCTGTACTGCTATTGATAGCTTCCTTACTCCAATACTGCAGCACATTTGTGCACAGGGGAATAGGGCAATCCACTGGAATAGAGCAACTGACCAGTGACCAATCCCCAAAGGACAATGACTCCTTTGTAAGGGAAGTGTCAACTGTCAAAGTGTCAACTGTCAAAATTTTCCATTTCAAGGATGCTACATCTGGGCCCTTCTCCCATTCATGCTGGAATTTTGATTGGCTCAATCTTGTGCAGGTAACCACGGGTGCTGTAAAGTGATGTATGCAATAAGCATATCATGTACAGAAGTATGTCATGGCTTTTCCCCTCACCCACCAGCTATAGGTGGAGGCTGTTCATTCATTTCCTTTCTCACTTAAACCTTTCTGGGAACACACACAGATGTGACCCTATTCCACCTTGACTGGAGATAGGAGAGTTTGAGTCTATTTTTGTGCTTTCAAATTTGTTGAGAACAGGTGTGGCTACAAAACAAGATATCCTGACCTAGGGTGTGGTTACTTGGTGTTTTGGTCATTAAGATGGCCCATGGAAGTGGATCTGTTCCATCCTGACCAAATGTCAGAGAATTCAAGAACACTCCTGAGTTCCTTCTTTTAAAATAGAAGGTTTAACATAGAGAGTGGCTGCCAATAGGATAGTTATTCTAGGAATAGAAACTTATATTTCCCACCCCTTCAATATTTGAATCATTCTACCCTCAAAAACTTTTCCAATATTATAATGAGTTAATATTTGAAGAACATTATTTTAGTGGAATGATTAAATATTATACCTAGTAGAAAATAAATCAATACACTGTCATCACAGTTTGATGCCATATTCTTTATAGACTGGTTGCTATGGTAATGCATGCTGTAGTGTGTGTACTTTCCATCACAGTTTATATGACTAGACTCCTACACAGATATGTATAGCATGGACATCCTTACAAAATAAGCCAGTGTTTGTGTTGATAATGATTCGTGAGCTCCATTCTTTATCTCATTGACTAATAATCATGGAGCAAAGCATGGAATGAGATGCAAAAATTGTGATAAAAATATTTATACCCAAAATTATTTATTTCAAAATTTTAATGTCAGACCTCATACATTTAGAATCCATCAATCATCATTTCTATCCAAATCTCTTCTTGCATATGTATGGGTTTTTTGTATGTGCAGTGTTTACAAAAGAAATGATTTACAAGAAGGTATTTTTAAACATTAATAAAATCTTAAAAAGTTAATTCATGTGATCATTGTTTATATTCTGGAGAGTATTTTTAATTAATTAATTTTTTCCAACTTGATCTCAGTTTCTCCTTCCTCCTCCTTCCCCAATCTCTCCTCCCTACCACCCTTCTCCCCTCATCCTCATCCACTATTTCTTGTTTCTCTTCAGAATAGAAAAGACTTCCCAAGTATGTCAGCCAGCCATGGCATATAAAGTTGCAGTAAAACTAGGTGCTTCCTCTCCTATTAAAGCTGAAAGAGGCAACTCAGCAGGAGGAAAGGGTCCCTAAAGGAGGTAACAGAGTCAGAGACAGCTCCTGATCCCACTAGTAGGAGTTGCAAAAGACTAAGTCACACAACTGTCCATAACATACATGCAGAGGGCCCAGGTCAGTCTCATGCAAGCGCTCTATTGGCATTTCAGTGTTTGTGAGTCACTATGAGCCTAAGTTAGCTGATTCCATGGGTTTCCTTGTGATGTCCTTGGCCCCTCTGGCTCCCATAATCCTTCCTTCCCCTCTTCCACAAGCTGAGATTCTTGAGGTCTGCCTAATGTTTGGCCGTGGGTCTCTGCATCTGTTTCTGCGGAGTATTTTAAAATACTTTTTAACTGAGGCAATGACTGCTTGAGTGTATTATAGCCATCTATTATTCAAAACCAGGCTTGAGATTTCACTGTTTCTCCATAACAGTTTGGTAAGAGCAGGATTTGGCTGCAGTCTCCGGCACTCCATATGTTTGATTTAGAATGTTTTCCCTGTTGTCACTATTTTTTCACAGATGCAGAGATGAAAGGCAAAGTGGATTAAGCTGCCATAAAATACGAAGCTGTATTTTACAACAACTGCACAGTGACTACCAATGAATTTCTGCTAGAAGCTGTCATGGCCAAGCCTTTGCTTTTTGCCTTTATATGTAGGAAGGGCAGATGGAAAGAGTTTAGAAAAAATTTAAAACCACTTTGACGTCTTCACCTATCTTTAAAGAAGCCAAAATTTAACCCTCACTTTAAAAGAGAGTGAGTTTATCTTTTTCATTGAAGAGCACAACAGAAAAAGTTAAAATTCCATTATTAAAATCTTTAATTAACCATGGTCTCTACTGATGACCTATGCTAGATACATACAAGGGATGTAAGCCATGGTCCTTGTCCTTAATATCTCACAATAGGTCTAAAGAAGACTTAATTGGGAGCAGCATATGTCACATGCTTCAATCGTTAAAGAGAGCCTCACCATAGTGCTGTGAGATAGGTATTATTCTTATACCTATTTTACAGGAGATGAAATTGATTTTCCCAAAGATATATATTCAAGTGTGCAACATAAGACCTGTATCAAATACATTCTAAAGCCTTATATCAAAGTATTTCTAAAGCCCAGGCTCACTTATTAACACCCCATTGACACTTCATTGGTCCTCTCACTTTCTGATTTCACATAGGATCTCCAAGCAGTGATTTGATTTGAATAGATCCACAAGTCAGTAACAGAATTAAGGTGTGTCTAACTTTCTCATGATGCTTTCTGAAGGAATACACATTTACTAAAACATAAAAATAACTGAATACGCATATTATTCATACTAGAGTACCCCCTAACCCATGCTACAAAGTGCTATGTAATAATAGTTCACGAGAAATTTCGCCCTGAATTCTTTATTCATAAAGAACTGATTATCAAAACTTTAGTTAACACATAGAATTACGACTACTTGTTATTGTATTATTTACCCTAAACACCACTTTCCAGCCTTACAGCTGTACTCTATATAGTATGTAAACTTAGCATTTTGTATTATATACATATCATTACATAGCATCTATATTCATTCTCAAATGACCAAATTATTTACTTGGGTGTAGAAGAAAACTGTAACAGTTTTTTTGAAGTGGAGTCTTAATAAAATTTCTGGGTCCACAGGTATAAACAATGTTCTACAATATTTGTCTTAGTGTAAATAAAGCCAAGCAAGACAGTAAAAATTCTGGTCCCATCACAGTGATCCATGAGTGGCAGCTTCCAGAGAGGCAGTAATGAGTATTCACCACTGTACTTAGGTGATTTCATTAAACATTATACAAGTAACTACTCATGGAACAGGTGTTGCTTAATTCAGAAAGAATTAAGCATAAATGTATCACTTTAAATGAAACCATTCTAGCTTAGTGGCCCCCGTTGATCAGGATGACAAGATGTATGAGAGTTTGGGGGCCTCCATTCCTGTGCCTTAGCATTTTTAAAGCATACACAAAAGAAATTCTCGATACATTTACTTTAAAAGAGAGGGAAAGTGGTTTCTCCAGATTTTTGGAAATATTATTTTAAAACATAAGCAAAGAGAAAAATACAGAGACCCACTTCACACCAGGAACACAAGGACACAATCTCAATGTTTGCAGCTGCTTAACATGGGTTCATAAATTCCGAAGGTTACTCTTAAAAGAGTAACAAGAATGCTCTTCAAATCCTCATACCTTTTGCCGTCAGATGACAGAATTATCCCTTCTCTCAAACACTATATTTAAAGCTCATCTTTTACTGGCCTTCTGCAACCACACATCCCTGATATCTCCCCATATCACAGAGCAAACAGGGCTAGAGCACAAATTCTGGCCATCCTCATCCTTGCAGGTCTAGGGTTTCATCTTTTATTCAGATCAGACTATACCCATGCTCTTCCTTCCAACTCATCTTACCCTTTGCACCTTTTAGACCTGTCTAATTTATGTAGCCACTGAGCATATACAAGGCGACCAGTATGCATCAGGAATCTGTAAGTATAAGATATATATCGCATATCAAATACTTACTATGAAAACAGGAACTTAGGGATTCTGTATTGTTTCTCGTGTTGAAACATGACATATTGTATATAGCAAATATATACTAAAATCCATTGCTAAATTTTCATTATTTTCATCCTTATCAATTTTTAAATATGAAAGTGAATATGTTTAGAATTTCAGAAATAGTCCATGGTATAGATCCCTGGATACAATTTCTCTAAGGAACTTTCAGTCACATTTTTAATGGGCTTTTGCTTCAAAATAATATTCATATCATTATTTATCTTATTGTGTATACCATATACAAGTGACTAAATTATCAGACCTTTTCCATGCAAAGAAGAACTTGGAAACTCAAAATTCTAGCTGTCCTAATACAAAGAAAGGGAGAAAAACTTCTCTTCTTTTGTCTTGGAGAACATTGACTGAGAAAAATACATACCAAATTCCTCAGTTAGAAATATCTTGGCAGTATCAGCACTATGGTGCCATTGAAAGATGAATACAAAGTAAGAAAAAATTATTGTTTCCTCATGTCACAATAAATTACTTGTGCCAGTATCTGTGAGCTACTATAGCTTGCAGTTTCCATATCTCAGGCATTGACAAACTATTGTGCTACTTCTTATTTATGTTCTCCGTATTGTGTAGGAGTTATGACCTTCTTTTTCATGGCTTCTGGTGGGAAAATTATCAGTACATTGTGGGGAAAATCAAACTCCACCAAAAGTTCCAGTGTTCTGTCTCTGCAGAAAGTTTAATGTTCTTTCACTTTTCTCATAGATTATGGCTTTGTTTCATACCTGACTTGCTCAGTATCATCAAAATCAAAGGATTTGCACATTTCATATTCTCCCTGTGGATTTCAGAGGCCTCTTGGGTTTCAAAAATTGAATAGCCAGAAGCTGTCATGTAAGTTTCCAAAGTAGAGAGACAGACTATTGTCCTACCAATCTATGATCCCTATGAACCCCATCAACAACCAGCATGGCATGATAACCCTAAGAGCATAGACATGGCAAACACACTTTTGTGGTACCCACAGCTCTCTAATTGGAATGAAGACTGCTCAACAAGAGTGAAACCATGCCTGGTACTGGAAACCCAGTAACTATTCAGTACTAGTAAAGTCATGGTTATTGGACTAATACACTAAACCAGCATAACGGCTAGCAACAGTCTTTATATCTGTCTTTATACTCACAGATAAGTGTATTCCTCACTCTTCATTATAGAAACAAACTTCTCTTTGTAATAGACAGAAACTACTACTGAAACACATAAAAATGCAAGGTTGTAGAGCCCAGTACCAATAGATACATCTGCAAGCATTCTACACATAAAGTTCAGAAGATATTGAAGAAGATAGAGTGAAAAAAATCTAAGATCAGGGAGTTTGCTGTGAGAGTGTGTCATCTAATAATAACAGAAGCTAAACCCATAAAGTCTCACCAATATGCCTGGACAATCATGAGCCAAATGAGGATACCAAAGGACATACCAATGGTCATGGGGGGAAATTCACAAGTCCTCATCCCCACACAAAGAACTATCGGCAACTGAGGACATCTGGAAGTGAGACAGGTAGTCTTCCCCAAGGAAGAGCACACCAACTAGATGTCTAGTGCCAAACAATCAGGCCTGACCATAGCACAAAAAAAAAAAAATCATATATGGACTGAGCTGAAGAAGGGTGCTTAAAAAAATCCCACACTTGCTCAGAATTGAGAATAATAGAAGGTTATTTATTTAGGGGTAGACTTACAAATCATAATACTCTGCTGGAACAGAGAACAGCAACCCAATTCTGCCGCCAGAAAAGAGGCCTATGTGTGCCTTACATCGACATAAATAGTAGAAGAGGCCACGCTTAAGTGGGCAGGTAACTTAAAGGTTACTGGCAGTAGGGATTCCTAGAACACCCCCACCTTTTGTTTAAATAAGAGAGTTCTAAGCCTAATACAAAATTATATACAATAAGAACAAATATATCAAGCAGGAAACATGTGATAAATGTTTCAATAATTATCCTATTTTAATAAGTTTAAATCTTGTATAATAAATAAGTTGGCCAAGCCATGAGAGGAAAGTAACTACAACTATCCAGTCTTCAACTGCAATGAAGACCCAAGAAGAGAAATAATATTACTTGAGTAGGCAGGAAGTAAAATCAAGCAACTTCCAAAAATGTACAACAAAGGACAGAGACAACTGGCTACCTGGGGAATCACCCAAAGTCTCATTTGCAACATTGGAGCAACCAACTTTGGCTAAGGCCTAGAGTAATTCACAGACCATTTTCAGAGGCAAGAAATTTTTAAAAACCATTTTACCCTGCATTGACAAGATTTGACAGTCATTTTTTTTTCTTGTATCCTGCTTGTCTTGTCCGGACATCATGCATTTTGTCAGTGGTCGATGCATGGGCAGTTCCTTGCCCTAAGGCTAGTTTTGCCAAGAAGAAAACAAGCTCCAACTGGGGTGTCTTTGGTGCTCAACATTCTCTCAGGAATAGACTGGTGCTGCCAAGAACAATCATGTCTCACATCAACAGAACCCTAAGTTACTTAAATGGCATATTCTACAGTTCTTTGAAGTGGTTGAAAATTATCTATCTGTAAAGAATATAATCTCTATGCATCTAAAGAACCTGATTAGTATAACTATAAGTATGACAAACATAAATGACTTTTAATATATAATTTTTAGTACCTATGTAACTTAAAGTCTAAGACTTCATATTAGAATATTATACTATAAACAACTATGCAACAAATGAGAATAATGACCTCAAAATGCAAATAATGTATAAGTACCTTGATCAGAGGTAGAAATGTGCATTGTGATATGATAGATATATCCTAAAACTGTATTAATATACAAAAATGTTTTAAGCAGAGATAGAAGCATGCATGCAAACAATATGACAATTTAACTTTGCTTAGATATACAAATATTGTAGATAAAAGTAGGAACATATTCAATATAGCTTACTTTTGCATCATATACAAGAATCTATAGCAATATAAACTCCCTATAAATAATAGCTCATAAGTATTCACTCTGTTACTCACTATTATTATTAGTGTGAGTAAGCTCACACTAATCTATTATCCCATCCAATTCCCTCAATATTTTCTTTAAGAAAAGATTCCTGAACATACATAATTCCTCCCAACCCCCAACCCTATACCAATTATAATCAACCCCTAAATAATGTCCCTAACCCTGAGGACAAACTTTGTTGGGAGATTTAGGAATATATGT
>NC_022027.1:27386132-27389959 GCF_000317375.1 Microtus ochrogaster
CATGGGAAAGAGTGTATGGGAGTATTGGGAGGTGAGAAGGAGAAGGGAGAAATATTGTAATTATATTATAATCTCAAAAATAAAGATCCAACATTTCTTACTTGGGTGATGAAAAAAGTTTGATCTAGTGTCCAAATTAAATAATATAGAGAATGATTTTTTACTTGAAGGCCGATGTTTTTCTGTAGAACTAAGTTTGATGATAATTTTAACTGCCATGAATATAAAGTCAATATTTATTTTAGAAGAACAAATAGAATTGGTTTATCATTAAATTTGCATGTCTTGTAAATGTCTGATACAATCTTCTGTGTACAATCTACCAACTGATGCCCGAATAATATAGCAATGTGTTATCCTGTATGCATTTCACAGGCTGTAGATTTTAATTCCATTATAGTGCCTTATTTTTCTGAACTATTACATTCATAAGCATATGTCACACATGATAAACTGCAATAAAGTTTTCATGACTCAGTGACTATTCAGCAAAGGTACTATCAGAACATATTCTTGTGTGGAGCATTACAAAAGATGTACGATTTCCATTAAACTAAACCACTTTCTCCTAAGCATTTAAACTGGAGCTCTCATTAGTTTATTTATGTTTTATTAATCAAGTCTAATGTCAGTATTGTTATAATGATGTTTGACTTCTATAGATATTGGCATATTCCCTTTAAAATATTAAGCTATAATGCTATTAACATTTTATATTATGAGATTTGAAAGGAATAATTGTCAATCTAGTAAGCAGTAATAGAATTTGCAGGCTGCAAGTCCATCAAAAAAGATGTATTAGAGAAGAGAGGAAACCATATAAAATTATTCTCTAGATATATTTAAAAATTACGTTGGTGAACCAGAGGTTTACACAAGAAATTGTGAAGAAAAATAGTCTAAATTTCCCTATTACTTCCATATCCCACCCTATTTTTATTTTAGAAAAATGAGTTATACACTTTGCTATGTTCAAACAAAAAATAACTGACAGGTAATACTCTGCTATATTGACTGAATTTTTGTTCAGTTTTATATAAAACATATAAATATAATAAAGAGAATTTGATGAAATCATCCAAATATCTTCTGAATACCATACCTACAAATAATCACCAATTCAATTCCTTTTTTCTGTCCCTAATCCTTTTCTTGTCTTTGTGATACTGAATGCCAATTTTAAGTGATTTCTTTTTTATTTTCTCTTTCTCTTCCTTTCTCTCTCTCTCTCTGTCTTTCTTTTCTTGATGACTTCTTAATATTACCACACAAACGGTTTTTTAAATTTATTTTATGTACCAACTACATTTTCTCCTCCTTCCTATCCTCTTGTTACCTCTTCCCACCTCCCTTCTACCCCTCCCATATACTCCTCCTTTCTTTCCATTCAGAAGGGCTAAGGCCTCCCATGTGAGTCAACAAAGCAGGTATATCAAGTTAAGGCAAGACCATATTCCTCCCCTTCACATCAAGACTGAGCAAGGCATCTCAACATAGGGAATAGGTTCCAAAGAGCCAGCTCATGTGTCTGGGTCAGGTCCTGATCCCACTGCTAGGGGCCCCACAAAAGATCAAGCTATATACAACTGTAACCCACATGCAGAGGGCCTAGGTTAATCCCATGTTGACTCTATGTTGATTCAGAGTCCAAGAGCTCCCACAAGCTCAGGTCAGCTGTCTCTGTAGATTTCCCATCATGATCTTGACCCCGCATTGCTCATATAATCCCTCCTCCCTCTCTTCAGTTGGGCTCCTGAAGCTTCAGTCCAGAGCTTGGATGTGAATCTCCACATCTGCTTCCATCAGTTACTGCATGAAAGCTCTGTGATGACAATTATGGTAGTAACTACTCTGATTACAGGGGAAGGCCAGTTCAGGTACCCTCATCATTATTGCTAGGAGTCTTAGTCTGGGTCATCCTAGGTTCCTAGGAGTTTCCCTGGCACCAGATTTCTCCCTAACCCCATAATTGCCCCCTCTATCAAGAGCTCTCTTAAATTATTCTCTCCCTCCATTATGTCATCAAATTGACCATCTTGATCACTCATGTTCCATCCCCCATCCCCTCCCCCCCCACCTACCTCCTGCCCCCAGTTTACCCTTATGGAGTAAGGTGAATACTCTTCCACTCTTGATGGGAGTGCGAACATATACAACCAACTTTGGAAATCAGTGTGGCAATTTCTCAGAAAATTGTAATCAATCTACCTCAAGATTAAGGATACCACTCTTGGGCATATACCCAAAGGATGCTCAATCATACCACAAGGACACTTACTCACTATATTCATAGCACCATTATTTGTAATAGTCAGAACCTGGAAGCAACTTCGATACCCCTCAACCAAAGAATGAATAAAGAAAATGTGGTATATTTACACAGAGAAGTATTACTCAGCGGGGAGTGGGGAATGACATCATGAAATTTTCAGGCAAATGGATGGAACTAGAGAAAACCATCTTGAGTGAGGTAACCCAGGTCCTGAAAGACAAATGCAGTGTGTACTCACTTATAAGTGGATATTAGATGCAAAGCAAATGATAACCAGGCTACAATCCTCAGCCCCAGAGAAGCTATGTAAGAAGTTGGACCTTAAGATGGATGCATGGATCTCCCTGGGAGGAGGAAGTAGATGAGATGTCCACACAAACTTTTAAAACACTTAAATGTTTACATTCATTGCCTTCTGTGAAAATTTCTTTACTTAGTTTTTCTCACACATCTGTGTCTACCCATTCACAGGTTTATTTGGGCTTCCTGTCTTATTGTTCTTGTAGGACCCAGGGCAGCTTGGTACATACCTGCAAAGACAGGCTCTATAGAAACCAACCAGAAAGTAGGCTTGAGTCTCAATAGTTTACCCTAAGGAAATACTTGGTTCCAAAAAAGACCACAAACTGAGACCATCCAGACACCACCCAGAACAGACCATCCCAAGGAAACTCCTAATATTCCAACTATTCTAAATAGGATCACCTGATTTTCCTTAGCCCTTCAACAAGACACTTGTAGACAAATGTCAGCCAATCACGTGTCCTGAACCTTAGAAACCTCTCACCCCGACCTCTGCTATTATAAAAATCCCACCCCAAGAGGGTTGAAGAGGAGGGGAGAGGCAGGGAGGGGAACAGAGAAAAATGTAGAGCTCAACAAAAATCAATAAAAATAATAAAAAATAAAAATGAAAACCCCATCAAACTGAGTTCCGGGTTCTCTAATCTTGCCAATGCATAGGACACATGGTGAGTCCAAGTTTGAACTTGAATAAGAATAAAGGCTCTTTGCTTTTACATATGGGACTCTTTTTTGTTTTTTTTTTCTTTTCTTTTTTGTGGGGAGGGAGGCTCCGTGGTTCTAGGTGTAACAATTCTAAATGAAGATATTTCTCCTGAAGAAATCTATTATTTGGTGTGAAACAGATTTAAAAAACAAACAAAGGAAAAAGAGCCCCAGATACTCAACAAAGGAAAAAGCAAGCATTTTTCACAATCTTCAAGATGAATGTGTACCCTGGAGCCATGGGGTAGAGAAAAGGGTGTTTAGAAGAACCTAGCCTATTTTCTTATACATACATACATACATACATACATACACACACATATTATTCTATTTCTCCAATAGATAGCAAAATGTTTTAGTTTTCTTACCATTCTAGATATTTTTATACATTTAGAAACCTGTAAGTAGTGCATACTATATGGAGAATTCCTTGTTTTATTTTTTAAAAAAGTTTTATTTTTGAGTTTTCTTCTCTCTGTGCATTTTTCATGTGTATATTTTCAATGAAGTCTTGACAACTAAATCAAGCTCAGTTACAGGGATGAAT
>NC_022027.1:27390962-27397160 GCF_000317375.1 Microtus ochrogaster
CAATTTCTCAGTATATCATACAAGTTAACGTCACTCATTTCCTTACTTTAAATTCTTAAAGAATCAGAAGGGTAAAGAAAAACCTTCAGGGGTGGGAATCAGTAGAACATTGTGATACATAGGGAGGAAAGGGAGAACTGTAGGTTTGGGAGTTTTAAGTAGAGAAAGGAATGGGATCATAGGGTTGAAGAGCAGGCTGTATGAGAGATAAATGACAGTAAATCCTCACACACACACATGCACACATATGCACGCATGCACTTGCGCACACACACACACACACACACACACACACACACACACACACACACAAATTGAAATTATCCTACACAGGACATTGTGTTCATTTCTGAAGTCATAGGTTGCAAAATAAAAAGTCCAGTGGGATGCTTCCCTTTTATTGTTGGTCATAGCTGTTTCAAAGATACCCAAATTAATCCAGTCTATCACCATGACTCCTCTTTGTCCACAGGAACCTGATAAAGGGACCACATTGCTGAAGATACCACAGATACTGGCCATACAACATAGAGAAATCAAGTTGGCAGTGGTCAGGAAATTTTTCCTTGTCGGCTAGATTTCAAACTACTGGAAGGTATTGTGCAGGCAGCTGGGGAAAGACTTTCTTCAAAGACTTATTCATTTTGAACACGGAACTACTATAATGAATAGTGTAGTTAGATATGTCCATGGGTGCTATAGTGGCACAAATTAATGGATGTAATTAACACCTTTCTGGTTGCATTTAAAATCTGCTCCACAGTAGAAAATGAATATCTGATATCAGCCTAATGGAATGAGGCTAAGAGCCTATGGTTGAAGAGATCAGAGACCCCAGCATTAAATCTAATACTATTATTCTCCCAAACAGAGTTTTAAACCATTCTATAAATTTATATTTCTCCTTCTGTAGATGAGTGACGCTCTCAGATATCATTAGATATCATCTTTATGCAGTAGATAGTGATTAACACAGAAACCTACAACTGGCCAAAGTGCAAAGACCATGTGCCACACAACTTCTCAGCCACACAAAGCACAATTATATCATGTCATTCTTCCACAGGATCGGGGGCCATCATGAAAGCAGGGGGAAGGGCAGAAAGAGTTTAAGGAGCATCAGAGAAGAATAATACCTTCTGGACAGGACAACTGCACTCCTGAACTCGTGAAAGCTGTGCTTGCCTGAGGATCAAACTAATTAGCACTTTGGCATGTGGGAAAAGGTTCAAAATCTCCCAACCATAAGTGAATAGTTATGAATAATTTATGGTTTCTAGAGGAGTGTTCTATTACCGTGAAAAGACATCATGACCAAGAAAACACTTAATTGCTGCCTCACATAGTTTTAGAGTACATTATCATCATGGTAGCAGGCATACATAATGATAGAGAAGTTGAGAGCTACATCCTGATCTGTAAGAGAGAAAGAGAGAGAGAGAGAGAGAGAGAGAGACAGAGAGAGAGAGACAGAGAGACAGAGAGACAGAGAGAGAGAGAGAGATACTAGGCCTGGTATGGGCTTTTGAAACCTCAAAGCCTACCCCCAGTGACACACTTCTTCTATCAAGTCCACATATCCTAATCCATCTGATTCTTTCATACAGTTCCGCTCAATAGGGACTAAGCATTCAAATATATGAATCAATGGGGGCCATTCTTATTCAATCCCCACAGGGACGAATAGCCAGTTTTCTTTAAAGGTATAAATTGTAATAGGTTGATCAAACTCCATTGGTAACCCTATAATGAGGAGTATAGGGATAGCAGACTGGAGTTGATAGGTTATTTTAAAAGATAAAAAAGGACAAGAAGGTGGGGAGTTAAGGAGGGTGAAATTGATCTGAGAGAAAGTAGAGAAAGAAGTTGGGGTAAATATGGTCTAAATGTATAAATTGCATGAAAGTCTCAATGGCTTATTGCAAATATGTTTAAATGAGTAAAATAAAATATTTAAAGACATAAAGAACCACAAATGACTTATTGTACCTTTCAAGAGCATGACATAATATTAGTTAGTGGTGTATGTAATTTTCTAACATAGCTAATTCCCAACCATGCTATATTTTTAAAAATTTGGCTTTCATTTTTAAGCAGTTCATAGAAAAGTTTAGTGACATGTTTTTATAGAAATGTGATGAATAGACATCATATATGCATAGGCACATTGTGTACTATCAGTGGGGCATTTGTAATGGTCAAGAAACCTGTCCTGACATTGTATGTTCATCTAAAGGACATAGTTCACATTAGTGTCTACTTTTGGTAGTCTCATTCTGAGGGTTTTCCCAACCACATAATGACCTTCACTAACTATAGTAATATCATTCAGGCCGTTTTCACTGCCCTAGAAGTGCCTCTGTGTGTCTATTTATACCTTCCTCTTTGCTTATTTTTAGAAAATATGACTTTTATTATGCCTATACATATTTGCCTTTTACAGGATGTTATATGGTTGGATCATACAACATGTAGATATTTTCATATCAGTCTCTTTCATTCAGTGATATATGAGTTTCCTAAATGTCTTTTGTGTCTTCAAGTCTCTTTAACTTTTTATTTTTTTGAGATTTTATTTTTAACGTATGTTACACATATTTGTATGTGCATGTGAGTGTAATTGCCTGCTGGAGGTGAAAGACATTGGATCCCCCTGGAACTGGAATTACAATCATTTGTGAGACACACTAAGTGGATTCTGGGTGCCAAACTTGACCCTCTGTGAGAGCAGTAAGCACTCTGAAACACTAAGTCATCTATCCAGCCATTTTTGCTCTACTTTTAACCACGCTTAATTTATTTATGTTTATTTAGCTATGTATGTATTGATTTATTGTGTGGGTGTGTTGTGTGTATGAAGCTCTTGTGAAAAATCAGTCCCCTCCTTACCCTATATGGGTCCCAGGAATTGAACTCGGGCAGGTGCTTTAACACATTGAGCACACCCTCCAAGTTGATCAATTAAAAAAAAAATACTAAATTGTATACTGTTGTCTTTATGTTAGTACTAAACAACAGCTTGATTATTTCTTTGTTTTAGAAGTTATGAACAGGGCTGGAGAGATGGCTCAGTGGTTAAGAGCATGGCCTGCTCTTCCAAAGGTCCTGAGTTCAATTCCTGGCAACCACATGGTGGCTCACAACCATCTGGAATGAGGTCTGGTGCCCTCTTCTGGCCTGCAGGGATACACACAGACAGAATATTGTATACATAATAAATAAATAAATATTTAAAAAAATAAGTTATGAACAGAGTTTTTAAAAACATTTGTGTATAGGTTTTGTGGACAAAAGTGTTCTATTCTTTTAAGTAAATGTCAGAGAATATGAGTCTTTGATTGTAGTGTAAGAATATGTTTAGTTTCTTAAGAAACCACAAAACTTCCCAAAATCACTGTACTATGTTGCATCTCCATCAGTACAGGACAAATATTTGTTTTTTTGTTTTTGTTTTGATTTTTTGGAAGGTACAAAAATATATTTCATTGACATTTAGGAATCATTCATTATAGAACATATCATTATTTTATGTACAAACAGAAAAGAAATATTTCCAGTTGAACAAGGTCACATGTTTAAGACGTTATTGTTTGTAAGATGCACTCTAATTTTAGAAAAATTTGTAATATTTTAAATGTACATTCTAACTGATAAAATTATTTTCAAGAACCTCCAAATTCATAGGAGAAGGACTAAAAACCAAGCCAGAAGAGTTGAAGAGATGGCTCATCAGTTAAGAGCATTTTGTTGTTCTTGCAGAGTTGTGTTCTTTTTAGCATTTTTAATTTTTATTTTTTGTTTATAATATAGTGTCTCAGTAAACTGTCTTCAAACTCCATTACATCTCTGCCTCAACTCCCCAACTGCTATGATTTCAGATGTGTATCACAAGGTCAAGCAAATTTTGACTATGTCTTGTGAGTAAATGGTGCTATCATTTTTAATTAAAATTCTCAGATGGAATATTTTATCATCTTTTGACAAATTTATTATATACTTCATCTATTGTGAGATTCCTGCATGGATATTTTGTCAGATTTTAAATCAGGATGTTTATTTTTATATTGTTAAGTTTTATTTTTCCTTTGTACAATGTGATCATTAGTCTTGCATACACACATATATTTCTTATAGTTTCTCTAAGCCTGTACTACGCTCTGTCTTTCTATTGTCTTATTTGTGTCTTGTCTTTAAATTATTTTGAAATAGCAGGAACTTTTAATTTTAGTGTAAACTAATTTAATTTATTGTTGCAAGGAAGGGCTTCTCTATGACTCTGCCTACTCTCTCCTCCTCTATCTATTTGGAATTTCTGCCTTGCCCCATTCTGTGCAGCAATAGGCCCAAAGTAGCATCTTTATTAACCAATGATATTCACAGCATACAGAGAGAAATTCCACATCACCTCCCCTTTTCTGTCTAAATAAGAAGGAAGGTTTTAATTTTAACATAGCAAGATTGCACACAACAAAACCATTATCAGTCAAGAATTATAGTTACAATATTTTTATCTACTTTATCTTTTATCATGACTAAAAAAGTATATCTATTATCCAACTCCATCAAAGACTCCAGAAAGATATAATATTACCTAAGTAAACAGGAAGTACATTGTAAACACTGTCCAAAACTCTAGAAATGACAGAGCCATCTAGCTGCCTGGACAGTCACCCAAAGTTCTTCTGTAAGACTGGGGCACCCATCTTCAGCCTACAGGCCCATAGTGTCCAGCAGACTTTTTCATGAAGTAGAAATTCTGAAGATTCGTTCTGCCTTGTAATGGCAAAGCCCATCAGTTGCATTCTTCTGTGTCCGGCAAAATATCTGGCAGACTCTTTCATAAAGCAGAAACCCCGAAAGACACCCTTAGGCAAGTTCAGTAGTCAATTTTCCGTGGGTTCTATATGTCCAGTTCATACAACATAACATCTAGAGTCCAGGCAAGAGGAGTTTCTTGCCCAAATGGCTAACCAACTCCATAAGGAGCCTCTTAGATGCCCATCTTTCTCTTGAAGTAGATTGGTGCTGCCAGGAGCAGGTGTGTCTCATTGTCATGAAAAATTCCTAAATTCTTAAAACATTTTAAATGTCATATTCTGAAGGTCTCTGAAAGATTTGAATAATATTCATCTAACTGAAATATATCTATATCTATATATATATATCTAGAAAACCTAGCGTACATGACTACAAGCTTGACTATTTTAGATGACTACTAACCTATGTTTCTTAATTATACATTACACTTTTAAATGAGCTACACAAACACAATACCTTAATCAAGAGCAGAAATATACATATAACTAAATTAACCTTAAATTTGTATCAATAGACCAAGATCCATACCAATGCAAATCTCTATAGCAGGCTCCTTATTATTTGACCGTCTCTTGTATCCATTATTTATTTCATGTATCCAAAAGCAAGAACCACTGAGTGTAGTTCTATGATCTCAAACATATTGCTATCTTTTGCATAAATTTTTTAAAAAGGAAATATTTTACTTCTTTTATTTCTTCTGAAACACTTTTTTTTCTTGATACAGATGCGATTTTCTGACCACTATCATTTTCCATACATCTCAGGAACTATTGACATTTCTTACAAAGCAATTCTTTCAGGAATAATTTCCACAACTTTGATTTTTCTAAGAAATTTTTCATGTATTCTTTGCCTTTGAAGGATAGTTTCACAGGATTCAGAATTCTAGGCCGGTAGGCTGGGTTATACCTCTCAATGCTTTGCATATTTCAGCCCATATTCTTTTTACATAATTTCTGAGAAGACTAATACAATTCTTATCCCTGCTTCTCTATACATGCAAATTATTTCTACACTTTGAGGTCTTTTAAAATTTTTTTCTGTCAAATTTTTTTTTGTAGTTTTAATAAGCATATTTTCTTAGGTTTAAACACTTTTGACATTGGTCTTATTATCTATTTTGTATTTCATGAAATACGTGCTTCAGAGCATGACTAATTTCAAGGGAACTGTTAGTCATGGTTCTTTTGAGAACTCTGCTGTTTCTCTTTATTTTCTTGTCATTTTCAAAATGTGTAGATTGATTCCCCTTTTCTGAGAAACTGCCATACTGATTTTCAAAGTGGCTGTACAAGTTTGCATTCCCATCAGCAATGGAGTGTTCCCCTAACTCCACAGCCTCTCCAACATAAATTGTCCTAAGTATTTTATCTTAGC
>NC_022027.1:27397268-27399617 GCF_000317375.1 Microtus ochrogaster
TAAGAGAGGTCAAGATCATGATGGAGAAATCTACGGAGACAGCTAAACCAAGCCCATGGAAAATCATGAACTCTAGACCAACAGCTGTGGAACCTCCATGGGAAGAAACTAGGCCCTCCATGTGTGGGAGACAGTTGTGAAACTTGGCCTATCTGAGGGGACCCTGGCAGTAGAACCAGGATCTATCCCTGGTGCATGAGTTAGTTTGTTGGAGCAAATTCCCTTTGTTGGGAAGCCATGCTCAGATTTAACGCAGGGAAGGAAATTGGTCCTGCCCCAACTTAATGTGCCAGGCTTTGCTGAATCCCCATGCCAGCCATTACCCATTCGGAGGAGGATATGAGGGTATAAGCTGTGGGGGAGGCAAGGGAGGGCACAAGGAAGGATGGGAGGGAGAACTGTGGTTGGAATGTAAAACAAAATTTCAAAAAATAAATTAAAATATTTTAAAAATTAGTAGGAAGCAAATAATGTAAATTAATATCAGTGCCTCATGAAAATGCTTTGTTCAAAATTACATTTATATTGATTTTATCCTGATTTTACAACTGTAACTTTTAGAAAAAAACACCATCCTTTCAAAAAATAAACTTTTTAAAAGCCTTTGAGAACTGCTTTTTATTGCTATAGAAACTAGCAGCCAACTGCTATTTAAAAACACATTTTTAAAATTGTATGCGACTTGAATGTGAATTTCATAACCTTTTGGCTATTGTGATGAGGAGATAAGGACTTCTTATATATTTCTCCCTCTGTTTTCATGATTTTAGTCCATTTTGACCAAATCGTCTAATAAATACTGACAGCACCACTGTGAATAAACACCACACTTGTGGTTGTTTTCAACAACTCGAGAAAAAATGAGCTTCTGATATCTCATATTTACTTATCTTGGGAAAAAGTTTAAAGGAGTTGATGTCATCATGAACTGATTTTTGCTATCCTCTGCTGCTCAGAATATCCTTAATATTCAATTGTGTATGTGTATTAAATGGCAGGTACTCGGCAGATGATGTGATTAATACTGTCTTCCTCTGTATTGTTTGAAATTGCCCTCTAGCCAATTTTCCTTGTTCAAAATTAACTATTGCAATTCTGCCTCTGTTGAGTTATGCTTCTACTGTTTCTTTTACTTTGAAGTTTTTGAGAATATGAATATTAATAGATGATCTAAAATCTCCAGAAAATTAAAAAAACTGAACCACTCAGAAAAAAATTTAGTTATGTACTATAAAATTTCCAAACTATTGATTTATATAAATATTTTAATAGGGAAAATCAGTATAACACAATTCTAAAATAAATATTAAAATTGAAAGAAATCAGCAAGGAATCTAAATGTGAAAATCAAGAAAGAAGTGAAAACAGTTATGGATGTAAGGTTAGCTACTCGGGCTCTTCTGGAGGAAAATCACAATGTTGAGTCTTGTCCGGTCAGATGAGTTGTCAAAATAAAATTTCAAAGGATCTGTGATTTAACAAAGTGACAAAGTACTTGCATAGTTGATCTGGCCCTGAGTTTCATGTGCAGTAATACACAAACACACATACATAAACATAACACATACTCACACAAATATAACATATACATTTAGAATATAAAGAAACACATTTATAAAGAAGTAAGTAATTCAATGAAAGACAAAGAATTAAAAATTTTAAGGTTGTATCTTAGTCATTTTTTTCTGTTCCTGTGATAAAATATCCTAACAAAAATAGGGAAGCAGGGTTATTTTTGCTTACAGGATATAGGAGTTTTAATGAGAATGTCTACCATATTAGAACACTTGGTCCTACTTGGTACTGTTTGGGTATGTTTAGGAGGTATGAACTTTCTGGAGGAAGTCCGTGATGGCAACAGGAAGGCTATAACTGGGATCAAGCTTTGGGTATATATAATCTTTTTCTATGTCCAGTTGATTCTTTTTCTGCTTCATGTTTGCATTTGAAGATGAGAAATCTTGTTTTCCTTCCTGATGTCATGCTTGCTGCTTGCTACAATACTTCCCCATTATCTTAAAAGGATTGTTGTCCTTCTGGAACTATAAGCCCAAATAAGCACTTCCTTCTGGAGTTGCTTTGGTTACAGAATACTATCACAGCAACAGAAAAGTAACTGATATAGCAGGCAGAAAGGCCTGGTGACAAGAACAGGAAGCTGGGTGGTCACATGGCATAGTCATTCAAGAAGCAGAAAGAGGGAGTGAGGTCAAACTGTGAAATCTCAAGGACAGTACCTAGTAATTGACTTTCTTTGACAAGGCTTTGCATCTTGAAATTTCTACAACTTTTCTAAACAATAAAATCTTGTAACAAAAGTAGGATACAATATTATATCAAGACTGCATA
>NC_022027.1:27404559-27405293 GCF_000317375.1 Microtus ochrogaster
ATATTCCCAAGAGTGGTATTGCTGGGTCCAGGGGTAAGTTGATCCCGAATTTCCAGAGAAACCGCCACACTGCTTTCCAAAGTGGTTCATTTTTTTTTTAATTGAAAATTTTCTGATGGTGTTATCTTGCACATTCCTATGCCTCCTCATTTCCAGTAAATTGTAGTAAGGTTTAGGTCAGTTTTAAGGAGTCTAGGGTGGGTCAACATCATGATCTGTTTTTATTTTCTCAGTAAACATCTTTTGCTTTGTTAAATTAATGGTCAGAAGTTGCCACTTCTTGGATATGCTCTTCAAATTAGATCTGAATTTTGACTCATTTTCTTCATTTATTAGTTTGGGTAATATTTTTAAAAAAGCAATATTCTTACATCAACCATTTAATTTTTATTAGATTCCATGTATAGAAGTACTGCTTTTTAACTTAACTAGCTGGTAAATGATGTGATAAAAATACTTTAAAACAAGCAGTAGACTGCAATTTTGGGATTTCTAACCCTCACATATGGGTCCTTATGCTACCACAGGCACCTACAAGGATAAGCCTGACGGTGACCCCTCATCAGCCATCTGCAGGTCAAGTCTGCTTTTGATTCCAAGTTCAGAGGTGACAAACTCCATCAAACTGTTCCTTTTTTTGCTGACACTTGAATCCCAGGGCTCTAACCTCTATTTAAGCTTCTACTGTCTGATGTTTGCCACTTCTCCCTTTTCTTTTATTTTTATTTTTTTTT
>NC_022027.1:27405712-27407606 GCF_000317375.1 Microtus ochrogaster
CCTGTCCTGGAACTAGCTCTTGTAGACCAGGCTGGTCTCAAACTCACAGAGATCCGCCTGCCTCTGCCTCCCAAGTGCTGGGATTAAAGGCATGCACCATCACTGCCCAGTAAAAAGAAACAATTTTATTATCACCAATGATACCCATGCTGATTAATACTTTTCATAAGATTCTAAATAATGCAGATTTTTCCAAAAATAATATGTTGTAAAATCTTACAATATGATTCATTTTAAAATATGCAAGATTAAATGCTTCTTTCATTCTCTTACCTCACAGTCCCCATAAAGAGATAATAAACACTAAGGCATAAAAGTAATATAGCAAGAGTATGGGAGCCCACAGAAGTCGGTCCTTTCCACCTTGACAGAAGGGCAGAGAGTTTAAGCCTATTTGCTCTTTTAAAGTTATTGACAAGAGGTCTGATTTAACGTGTGACTACAAATAAGACATCTTGACCTAGGGTATGGTTACTTGGTATTTTGGGTATTAGGATGGCCCATAGAGGTAGATCTGTTCCACCCTGATCAAAGCACAGGGAATCCAAGCCTATCCTGCTCCTTTAAGGCTATGACAGGAAGTTTAATGCAGGGAGTAACTACCTACAGGATATTTGGTCTAAGGTGTAGTCACTGCATGTCCTGCCTAGAACACCAGAATGCTTAATATAGTGGCTTGATGTTTCAATAATTAAAACAAGTAATTTCTCTGTTTATTGTGTTAAAGCACTCTTTTGCCCTCTTCCCTTGTTTTTGGATTGGGGTATTAATATAACAGCATATGGAAAATAAATGTGGGTATATTCAATATTCACTAAATTGCCTTCCTGGTTCTATCCTATGTTTCTGTATTTCTTTCATATCTCTGCTTCTCCTATCTAATTTTTCTAAACCACAAGTCCCTAAATTGGAACATGTGAACCCTGTCAAGGCTGGACCGCGATATAAGAGGTAATACGTGCTTTCAGCAAACAAAATTCTTTTAATTGGAATGGAAGAAAAGTGAAAACTTAGCCTGGAACAAGAAGTGTCTCAGAAATACAGGCAGCTGGTCCTCCAGATGTGCAGGAGCAGATATAGTTTTCATCAGCTATTATTACTGTATAATGCAGCCTCACGTAATAGAGGGACTTAATGGTTCTTCTTGATGATACTGGAATAATTAATATTTGTAAATGTAAATTTACAATGTAATGTAAAACTATTCCCATCCTATCACTAAAGAAAAATTCATATTGCCTTTACTTTTTTCTAAAATTAAGTCCGACAGTTAACAAACATCAGCTATAAAGTTAATCTTGCCTGTAATTCTCAATGTGAAAAGACAATCAAAAAGTGCTCAAATTTTAAGAAAAACCGCTGGAAAGAAGATCAGGATAAACAAACTTGAACAAGCTACCAAGGTAAACAGCAGGGAACTGAAGTAAATTTATTTCCAGAAAGGAATTTTGACACATGACATAGCAGTTTGAAAGTACAATAATCCCTAGCTGTAACAGGGTAAATGGGGAGATTATTATACAAAGTTCATTATCATAAAGTAGTATCTATAGATAGTGGCTGAAATGAAATAATTTGAGACATGTCTATATTTTTGTAGAATAACAAGAACCATTCAAAAATCAATTAGAAAACTGGGGGAAAGCATCCAACTGAAAGGATATAGAGTAGGGGACTATTATTTTTAGTTCAAGTCTATGTTGCTTAAATATTCAGACCATGAACAAATGGGAATTTTCCAATATAGGATACTCATACAAAACCAGATGTGATAAGAAAATACATCAATAAGCCTCTGTGCATGCAACTTCATCTTTAATGTTTCCAGAAAATAAATGCACTTTTCTTTTTGGGCTTTTGATTTTAATTCTTTTTTTTTTTTATTGAGAAATGG
>NC_022027.1:27412071-27418582 GCF_000317375.1 Microtus ochrogaster
TTTTTTTTTTTTTTTTTTTTTGACACTCGGGAAATACTGACAAACTACAAAGCATCATCATGGATTTTCCATAGGGAATCCAATTTACTACAGTGCCCCTTCAGGCACTACCCCAAACCAGCAACCCAAAGAAGAGGTATATAAAGGCACTCATAGAGGGATAATGTCAAAGTTGAGAATATGGCAGTTTACAGTCATGTAGTGTTAGAGATGTGTTGGCAGAAATGGGACTGTACACATGTCATATGTAGATGTCACAGCAAATGAGATAGACTCAAAGACAAGAAACGACTGGGTCAAACTGCCAACCTCTTCTGAGATATTTATTATTCTGTATTTTCAAGTAGTAACATATGTCAACACTCGCATTTCCTCAGTTTCATCAACATAGCTTCTAAGTGCTACGGCTTCTGCCAAACTTCTTGATGAGAAGCAGTCTTAAGTTTTAATTAGTATATGTTCCCATTATAAGTGAATATCTTCATATATGTTTGTATATATAGGAGGTATTCATGATTATTTTTCCGTGAATAATCTATTTTTTATCTTTTGTGCCTATTGAACTATTACTTCTATATTTTCAGAAGTGTATGAGTATGTTATAGATAATCATTTTTAACTGATATAATTTCAGAGACATTTTCCAATTAGTCAATCATAATCTTTCTTTCTTTTGAAAAACAAGTTATTTCTTATGTGATAAATTTAGTAGTATTTTAATACTGCATCTGCAATAATAACTAATTGAAAAATTATGTTTTTTCCCAAAATTGTTCTATATATCCTAGTTGTATAACTTCATCTTGTATAATTTAGAAGTATAAAACATATGAAATTTATCGTGTCTTCATGGTGAGAGATGAATAGAATTTAATCTATTTTATTTGTGGTTGATTCATCAAATAAGAACTTAATAAATAAGTGTACCTTTTCCATTAAATATTGCCCTCACAGAGCCCACATTTCCACATGTAATAAAGTCCACATATGAATTCTAGTCTATTGATATCACTATGTGTTTATGCAATGGGAGACTGGTTTAAAAATAGAGACTCCAGAAAAGATTTTAATAACTGATAGAAACTGCCTGCTCGGTTTTTTGTGTGTCCTGATTATTTGCTATTTCTTCAAATAAATCTTAAAAGTTAATTTGCCAAGCTTCAAGAAAATAATTAATAATTTTGCCTTGAAAAAGCCTTAATATTATGAATCAATTCAGGGAAAGTTAAACCTTATGTGACATTGTCTCCTCATCTAACAATATGCTGTTTTATTACTCATACAGAAATCGAATAATAATTTGTGTTTTATTAGCATCTTCATTTTAATTTTTAATTTTTTTTGGTTTTTCGAGACAGGGTTTCTCTGTGGCTTTGGAGCCTGTCCTGGAACTAGCTCTGTAGACCAGGCTGGTCTCGAACTCACAGAGATCCGCCTGTCTCTGCCTCCCAAGTGCTGGGATTAAAGGCGTGCACCACCATCGCCCGGCCTTCATTTTAATTTTATAATGCAATAATTTCATTCATATCTTCTTTTTGCTGGTTAACTTTATTGTTTTAGAATATTATCCCTATAGAAATTATTATTATTCATAGTTTATGAATATTTTGTGTTTTCTGCATATATTATCCTTTGGTAGCAAATAGAGAATAAGTTTTCCTGACCAAATTTTATCTATAAAAGTTGTTCTTATATAATAAAGCTAATACTTACAGCAAGTGTGTGATACTAACAGACATGACGGATATATTTTGGCATGTATATGCACATTTTCTTTACCTGCTCATCCTTTATCACTTTCATTAGTTTCCATGCTTTGGCTGCAATGAATAATTGTGAAATGAATAATATGATATCTGTTTTTAAAAACTTTACTTTTACAAGATCTTCTGAGTAAATTGGGAGCATGGGAACTATGGGAGAGGGTTGAAGGGGAGGTGAGCAGAGAAAAATATATAGCTCAACAAAAATCAATAGAAGTCTAGAATAGCAATAGAATAATTTTATGCTAGAAGGAAAAGCAAATAAAAATATAAGATTTTTTTTAAAGAAAACTTTACTTTTTCTTTCTTTTTTTTTCTTTTTTTCTGTTTACCCAGAACTGGAAAAAGAGTTACCAACCTAGAAGCAACACAATATTGTTAGACTGATCATAGACGCCTCCAATAGGGTGTTGTAAGATTTTTGTTTTATGTTACATAAAAAATAATCCTTAATGCATTCATTTGATAATAGCTTAAGAGTTGAGCACTTTCATAACTGAGAAGATGGCTCACTTGGTAAAGTGACTGTACAGCAGTTGTGAGGCCTTGAGTTTGATCCCTGGCAGGCACGTAAGAAAAAACAGGGTCTGGTGGCATGTGATTGTGATTCACATGATGGGAAGTTAGGGTACCTGAGGCTTGCTGGACAGCAACTTAGCACCAGGTTCAGAAAAAAATAAATCCTATGGATAACAACATGGAGAATAAGGAAGAAATATATCCAATGTTGATTCATAGACCACACACACACAAACATTCAGTGCTTAGGTATTTTAATGTAGTTTGTTCCATCATAATGATGTAACTTGAAATTGTTTAACAATTCCTACTAGAGAGTTTAGTGTGAAAGTCTGGGTTATAGCAGCACTAATAAGCTAGGCTAGGCCTCCAGCCCTAGTTTGCCAATGTCTGAGATAAATTATGGTGGAAAACAGAATGAGGATAATTACTTAATGCAGTTAAAATGGGAAAGGGAACACATAAGGTAGTCTCCAAGTCTGTTTTGGGGGTATTGACATGAGGTTTATCTATAAACCAAAACAATAATGGGGCAAGGAGTAGGAGATATGCATAAACCAGCAGCACTGAGCAGGTGAGGTCTGGTCCATCTTTGTTTTCCAGATTCTGAATATATCCCCAGAAAGAATACTCCTGCTCCCTCTTGAAGCTCACCACATCTGTTCTCAACTCGCAGGGAAGGGTCTGTCCTGTGAGGTTGTGTTCGTCTTGGAATTCATGGTAACTGCAGAAATAGGACAATAAATGACCTGTTTCTTAGCCTTGGAAGGAGGTAAAATAGCTCTTGAGTGACAACAATGCAAACCTGCAGAAGTATTCTGGTGACTGAATGTAAAGGAGACCAACACAGGATGGAGACAGAGATGTCAGTCATTTATCCTGCTTTTGTATACCATGTGGTCCAAAGATGGAATCAATGCTCCTTAGCATAATAGTCTCTGAACGCATGATTCAAACTCTTATGATTATTAAATTTTGTTCCATGTTATCACAATATTAAAAAATTGAAACAGTTAAATTTTATTTGTATTTCAAATGTATTACTTGGGAAACATCTTAACAATTTTTGAATTTTTACTTATACATGGAAATGAGCAGTTTTTTAAAAACTGATTAACTTGTGAATAATATTTTTGAAATGGGCATGATGTCAGAAGACATCTCAGTAAGTGAGCATAAAGGGCTTGGCTTTCACTGCTTAGTCAGTATCCTTGAGCAATTTACAGTTACTAGAACTGCAGAAATTCTCCTGGTACCAGTTTAGAGAACAAATGATATAGATTTGGCAGGAGGCTCTGTGAGTCTCACCACCATTTTGTAACATCAGATGCTCTGTATAATGGTATGAATATTATGTTCACAGTAGTAACACTTGGGAGTTCAAGTTCAGAAATGATTGATAGATAGGCATGTAGAAAGCTGGAATTTGGGGTGAATTTAAGGATGTTCTTGGTATAGGACTTTTTTTCCAAACAGTAGCTGAACATTTCATTAAGACAGGAAGGTAAGATGCCAAACAGAATGTCTAAAATCAAGTCATAACTGTAAGTCTACTTTACTTAACCTGAAATAAGCAACCATTCTATTAGCTTATCTGAGATTTTCTTACCTATTTTTAAAATTAACTTCTGTATAAATCAGTGTAACTTTGTCATACATCTATTTGCTACTGCAGAAGACAAATGTTGAAAATCTACTAAACATTAATAATATTTCTATGATAATATGGTAGTGGCATGGCATACACATATTCAAT
Organism: Microtus ochrogaster; assembly: GCF_000317375.1. Classification (NCBI taxonomy): domain Eukaryota; kingdom Metazoa; phylum Chordata; class Mammalia; order Rodentia; family Cricetidae; genus Microtus; species Microtus ochrogaster. The sequence continues at coordinate 27,416,110 of NC_022027.1, forward strand.
CAGATTAAGTAGGATTGGGTATAAAAACAGAGACAGATATGGGTGACTGACTGATGGAGGACGTTTTCAGTTTCACTCTGCTCTCACGAAGAGTATGTCCTCAAGTCTATGCGACACATCTATTACGCAAATGTATTTGTCATGTATGTCTTGGCAAATGACTATACTGTTATTTTGTATAACAGAGGGTTATATTAAAATGAATAATCTTTTATGTAAATGAACTTTCAAAGTGTGGTAAGTTACTTAAAACACATAGAATATGACATTTCCTTACCTCAATTCATGTGACCCAAACTCCAAACAATCTTAAACGTGATTGTTCTGATGGATGTGAAAGGCTTCACATCATTAACATAGAGTAGCTTCAGAGTTGTCAATATTGGATAATTAGTTCTTATACTCCGCATCCTACAGTGCCAGCCTTATACAACCATTCAGTACCAGTCTCGTGTCACCACCAATACTGTCATCACTCCTCATTTTAAACAGATAAAATAATTGCAATTTCTTATGAAGTTTACCTTAAGTCATCCAGTCTCCAAGAAACTTCTGTAAAACAACTACTATTCTCCTCTGCTTTATTACAATCCAATACAAGATGAGACAGGTGGTTGCGGGAATGAATAAAGTCTGAACACAGATCAAAAATCAAAGATATCAAAAGAAATTGTTTTTAATGTCAAAAGCTAACAAGAACAATGAATAAAAGGACAGAAAGCTGTTTTTAAAAATAAGCTTTGCTTTCATTTCTAGACTAGGGATATTTATCTATGAAATGTTCTTATTTATAAAGTGGTATTAAAACTCTCTTTCATATATCACCTAACAAATAGCTATCCGCCTCTTTCTCCATGTTCTCTTTGTCAGACACTCCTCAGTTACGGGTGTACATCTGATTGGAAGATCTTTCATTTCAAGAAAATGTGGTGTTTCCATGGAGATCAGCTTGAGATAGCCCAGTGACGAACTTCTTAGCTATAATTTCACACTGGTTTCTATGGTTTCCAAATAGGGAAAGAAAATGAAGTTGCAGATTTTTTTTAATGCAAAAGGTTATTGGAAAATAAGAGATACTGTTCAAATTAATGTCATCTCCCCCAGAAAAATAACTGCTGCTACTGCAAAGCACAGAAGATTTTATGACAATAAAATCATATTTTATATAAGCATAATTTTATGACATATAAATGCATATGATTTTTCTGTACTTGTCATTATGAGGAGCTGTAATACTTAATGTTATAAAATTAGAAGACACCCTTCTCCAAAAGGAGGCATTTTATCAGTGAAATGTTTTGATAATGTTTACTAATAACTGGCTCATAATCACCACATTTCTTACATCACAACTTTTAAGATGCCACACAGTACATGTGTCAAATTAGTGAAGAACGTGGAGACGAGTCTTTATCAATTGTTACCATCTGAGATCAACAATAACATTTCAAGGATAAGGTTTCACTGTTACTAATGATAAAGTTGTGTCACATAGCAAGGTAATTTGAGACCTCACATTCAAATCCTGTGAACATGTTTGTACATAAGTCAGACCAACCAACTGTATATCACCCATTTAGCCTCGTTCTCCACTTGAGCCTTTAAAAAAATTCTACAGCAAACTGTCAGCTACAGCATTTATTGATCACGTTACCTACATCACCAGAAAGGGAAAGATCAGCAGTACCAGAATAGACAGATGGCTCCATAGCTAAAAGCATTTGTCCAAATGCAAGTACATTCTCTCTCTCTCTCTCTCTCTCTCTCTCTCTCTCTCTCTCTCTCTCTCTCTCTCTCCCTCCCTCCCTCCCTCCCTCCCTCTTTCCCTCCCTCTCTCCCTCTCCCTCTCTCTCAAAAGATAGACTAAATTGCTACTTCCAAATTAAAACAAAAACCCTCCAGGACAAAGGTAAGAAGAGTGTCATTTTAAAATATTGACTTGATGCTACATTTATTTTGTATGCCTGCCTTCTAGTACTCTAGTTTATTTGTTCCCATTGTTTTCACAGAAAATCTAGGATTCTCCTCAGGTTGCAGCTCTCCTCTAGATCTCTGGACACACACATCCAAAGGAAGGCTCTAGAATGACTGGCCTTGGTAGGAAAGAGACCCTGAAGCTTAAGAGTCAATCCTGATTAATTGTCACTAGCTGTGTTTGGCAATGCTTCATGGCCCTTAAAATCTACGGGTAGAGTTAGTTGAGTCTAGGTTCTTCTGGTCCATTTCATATAGCCAGTCTGCAAGCTAGTAGTATTACATTAGCTTTTGCAAGATTTGTTTTGCAGTGTTTGACAGTGGACATTTTCAGCAGTACAGGCTGATTTTCTGTAAGCTATGTAAAAATGGGCAATTTTGTTGTTGTTGTGAAGTAATCCAACAGTGTACACAACTGCTTGTTTTCTTGTAAGGAGATATGGTCAGCCGGGCGATGGTGGTGCACGCCTTTAATCCCAGCACTCGGGAGGCAGAGGAT
>NC_022027.1:27419221-27453648 GCF_000317375.1 Microtus ochrogaster
TGAACAGATTTCTATAAATGAATGCAGAATGGGAGGCATTTGTGTCCTACCTAAATACACTCTGGCTGGAGACTTGGCAGAGGAATGTTCTAACAATAAGGGATATAAAATGTTTCAGTCTGATAGTTATCTATTTCTTCTTTCCAATCTTCTGCTTCCACATTGGCTCTGAAATACAGTGACCAATCAAGAAGAATGGAGATTGTGTAGACTATATAATACAAAATTCAGTTCACCAAACCTTGTCTGCTAATTATCCACACATGGTGACAACCCAAACTATCAAGCAGAAAAACCAAAAGTACTTTCATGTGGTACCATATACAGGAAGAAAGGAAATATCGCTCCAGCCATCAGTGCTCTATTGATTTCACTGAATCACCTACATCATGGGAAAGTCAAAATACTTTGCTATTATTTAAATATATACTGATGTGTGGATTTCCCTTCTTCAATTCTTCACAGAATTGAAAACACCTTACTTAGCATTATCATATAGCACTCATCCCAAAATTCAATCAAGAAATATTATAGAGTCACTGGCATTTTCCTTATTGCTTTTTAACTGATAGGAGTTGCATAATTGTCATGTGAAGTGTTAGTTCTAAGTTGAATACCACACAAGGCTAAAGAAATGTTTTCCTGGCAAATGGGTATATTGTAAATAAGAAACAAGTTCATAAGCCTGTTTTAGTAGAGCTGGGATTTAGAGGCTTCCAAATCAAGAAATTAATATAGGAATGGTTTCTTTCACATTATCCTTAGGGATCCATTAGTGAGATTGTCTTCTGTCTTTAAGGCCTGATTTATTGGTGTAAAAGTCAAGCTTTTACCAAAAATTATAGCAATGGTATCATTAAGGTGGAAGTTAAGAAAGTTACCCTGAGAGAACTTTGCTGCAGGAGGACCTTCCGCTCCTTCAGCCAACAGTCGCTGAAGTATGAGCCCATTGAGCTGTAGGAGTGCCTTCCACTCCTTCAGCCAATAGCTGTTGAAATACCAGTCCACTGGGGGGAGGTAACACCACAGGCTCCTGGGTGGTAACCCTATCTTGCAGACAGATCAAGCCATGGAAAGTAAGCCAGAAAGCAACTTTTCTCTGTAGCTTCCACTTCAGCTCCTGCCTTCAGGATCCTGCCTTGAGTTCCTGCACTGACTTCCATCTAATGATTGACTGTGATGTGGTAGCATACGCCTGGTAAATGCTTTCATTTTTAAGTTGCTTTTTAGTAGCCTAGAACCATTTGCCCAGGGAATGGTGCCTCCCATAGAGGGCTGAGCCCTTCTACATTAATTACCAATCAAGATGGTCTTATTTCAGGTTACTACTGTAGTGCTTGTTTTTGTTTTTTTTGTTTGTTTTGTTTTGGTTTTTGGGATTTTTTTTTTTTTGTTTTTTGGTTTTTGAGATAGGGTTTCTCTGTGTAACAGCCCTTGCAGTTCTGGAAATAGCTCTTTAGACCAGGCTGGCCTCAAACTCACAGAGGTCTGCCTGCCGCTGCTTCCCAAGTGCTGGTATTAAAGGTGTGTACCACCACTGTCCAGTTTATAGTGATTTTTGCAGTTGCTTTTGTTTATGGTGTTTTATCACTAGAGTAGAAACCTGAAATATTATCATCTTGACTGTTAACTGATGCAGAAGACCACAGCCCACTATGAGTGACACCATTCCCTGGGCAAATGGTTCTAGGCTACTAAAAAAGCAACTTAAAGATGAAAGCATTTACCAGGCATATGCTACCACATCACAGTCCAAGAGAGGTATTTTGAAAATGCCTTGGCTTCAAAATTAAAGTCAAAAGGTATGTTAATTTGGAGAAGAGATTTTGCTTTTGTTTCCACAGAAAATGAGAGGCTGTGGATTTATTCAGAGTTAAGAAAAATCCAATTTGATCAAGGAAGACAACCTGAGAAATCTCCAGCAGGAATATATGGCTCAGATGTCTGAGTTCTTCATCCAGAACACATTCAAGACTGCTGCTGCCTGAGATGATCAAGACTCACAGGATACTTCAGTCAGGACTTGATCATAACTCTAAATTTTCTTTAGATCCCCATAAGATTATCAGTGCCCTCAACCAGCTGGAAGTAGCCTGGAATACTACACCCACATTCCCAAAAAATGGACTATGGATATTTTCCTTTGATTTTTTCTTAAAAAAGGGGGAAATGGTGTGGGATAATTGTCTATATTCTGTCAATCATGTTATAAATAAACACTGATTAGCCAGGTAAGAAATATAGGCGGGAATACCAGACAGGAAAAAGAAATGATGTAATGAGAACAGGAGAATTCTGGGAAGGAGGAAGTTGATTCCTCCCACTCCTGCCCAGACCACCAAAGCAGCATGATGTGACCTGCCCCACAGAAAAAAGGTACTGAGCCACATGGCTAACATAGATCAGAAAAATGGGTTAATCAAGATGTGAGAGCTAGCCCGTGAGAGGCTAGAGCTAAAAGGCCATTCAGCTTTATAACTTATAGAGATCTATGTGTGATTTTTCTCTGGGACTAAACAGCTGGGGTACTGGGCGGGACAAAAACCCCAACAAGCAAGCAGGCCTGACCGCTCATGTTACAGAACTTAGTGTCTTCTTTGGGGAGAACAATGAATATATTTTTAATTTTGTAAAGATAAGCTGAATCTTTAGAGGTTGAAATGTGCTTGGCTATTGCAATATTGACTTGTTTAGGAAAACTGTGTAGAGATGTGAAGTTGACCTTACTAATAACGTAACTAACTGTTCTGGTTGTTTTAGTATGCATTTAGTTTACTTTGCTGTCACAAACTACTTAAAAACTATAAAATGTTTTCTTAATCTCATAGTTTGGGAACTTGAAAGGGCATTCATGGTTGGTGTAGAAGGTTCTTCTGTTGATGTATCGTTTTCATTGGTTAATGAATAAAGAAACTGCTTTGTGCCTCATAGGGCAGAACTTAGGTAGGTGGAGAAGACAGAACTGAATGGTGGGAAGAAGGGCAGAGAGTGAGAAAGCATGGATCTTCTGCCTGAGATGGACGCTGGTTAGGAACTTGCCGGTAAGTCACAGTCACATGGTGATCCACAGATTAATAGAAATGGGTTAAATGAAGATGTAAGAACTAGCCAAGAAGAAACTAGAGCTAACTGACCAAACAGTGTTTTAATGAATTTAGTTTCTGTGTGGTTATTTAGGGTATAAGCTAGCTGGGCGGCCAGGAAAACAAGCTGGCCCTCTCTCCCTACAACACATGGTCGGGAGCACAAATAAGGCTGGTATCTGTCTGAGACATGTAGTAAATTTCAGACGTCATGGTAGAAGAGAGTGTGTGAGGAAAGACCATATCAATAAACCAGAAATCAAGAGAGACTGACAACCCACAATGTCTCACAATGAAAAAAAGACTTCCATGCTGTCACATTTTCCTTTCTGCAAACATGGTGGTAGAAGTAAATGGGAAAAAGGTGCTCTATGTTAATGAGAGATGTTTTCTTATGGAACCTTGAAAGGGTGCATGCTTCTGGGTTCAGCCTAACGGGAAGAGGAACTATCTGAAATATTCCATAGATAATACATGTGGATTTTATGTATTAATAGTTTCCAGTGTGTATATTCATTGTATGTGGTAATATGGTGTACAGAACTCTTTCACATGAGTATTTATATATGTAGCCTTACAGGAAGTTGAAGAAAAAGAATGGCTATTTTGCTCTAGGTATTTGGCTACAATTTTATGAGAAAAAAAGACCTTCTAAATATCATGAATAAAACAAGAAAAAGACTGCCTCATGTACACTTTCCACCAGTTTCAAGGACAAAGCCTTTAATGTATGGACCTTGTTGTGACATTCAACATATAAGCCACAGCTCCTTTCCTTTTCTGTAACTTCAGGGAATGGCTAGTTAAAAGGAAAAATTCCTGAGAGAAAAGGGAAGAAAGCATGGAAAACCAAAGACTTTAAACTTCAAAGATTGGGTAGAGTACTGTAGTAACCTGTGTTCCTTGCCCCTAAACTTCCAGCTTGCTTCATTGACAAGAAAAAAGAGCTAAACCTAGACTCCCACTAGGTTTTCTCCTTTGAGTTATGCTATAGAGATTAATACTTTGCATTGGTATAGATCTTGGTTTATTGATACAAATTTAAGGTCAATTTTTTTATATGTATATTTCTGTTCAATTAAGGTATTGTGTTTATGCAGCTCATTTAATAAAAATACAATGTATAGTTAGGAAATATAGATTAATAGTCATTTATAATAGCCAAACTTGTATAGTTTAATAGATAGTCATTTATAATAGCCAATTTTGTAGTCATGTTATGTTTCCTAGAGGTACAGAGATATATTTCAGATGGATAGGTATTCTTCATATCTTTCAAAGATGTACAGAATATGGCATTTAAAATGTTTTAAGAACTCAGAATTTCCTCAACAGTGAGACATGGCTACTTCTGGCTGCATCAATTACTTCAGTGAGATTGAGGGGCATTGAAGAAACTCATTATGGAATTTGTCTTCAAAGTGTCAAGGCTAGCCATCTGGGCAAGAAAGTGCTCTTGCCTGGACTGTTTGATGTATACTATACAAACTGAACATGCAGGGCCCACAGAAAAATAAACTACTGAAGTTGCCTAAAGAAGGTGAGATGGTCCTTCAGGGTTTCTGCTTCATGAAAGAGTCTGCCAGACATTCTACAGGTCAGAGAAGAAAGTGACAGACAAACTGCCAATAAATATAGGTGGAAACTGTCTTTGAAATTTCCTGCTTCATGGAAGTCTCCTAGATATTACAGGTCTGTAGGCTAAAGTTGGATATCCTAATGTTACAGGAGAATATTAGGAGACTGTCCAGGCAGCAAGATGTCTCTGTTAATTCTAGAGTTGTGGAAGTCTCTCACAATGCACTTCCAGTTATGAGGTAAATTATCCTAATGGGGTCTTTGAAGAGTCAGAGAAAGATAGTTATAGTTTCCTTAGTTATGATAAATTAGATATAAAACTTTAGACTAATAAAGATAGGACAGATGATAGAATATTTTCCTTAATTTGTCTAATGTAAATGGAATATTTTAACTACAATTCTTGTTTGATTCCTGTTCTGTTATATATATTTTACTATGTTAAAGTTAAAATCTTCCTTTTAATTTAGACAGAAAAGGGGAGATGATGTGGGATTCCCCTCTGTATGCTATGAATATGTTTCATTATGACTGGTTAATAAAGAAACTGTTTTGGGCCTATGGCAGGTCAGAATAAAGCCAGGCAGAAAATCTGAACAGAGACATAAAGAGAAAGTAGCGGAATCAAAGAGACTCCATATAGCTCCAGAACAGGAGACAGACACCCCAGAACCTTGCTGGTAAACCACAAGCCTCGTGGTAAAATATAAAGCAATAGAAATGGGTTACTTTACGATGTAAGAGTTAGTTAATAAGAAGCCCAAGCTACTGGCCAAGCAGTGTTGAAATTAACATGGTTTCTGTGTTTTATTTCGGTCTGAGGAGCCAGGAATCAAACAAGCAGCTTCTGTCAAAAGAGTTAAGGTAAGTTTAGGGCCAGGTAAGTATGCAGACCCATTGTGAGTTATCACCATCTCCTATCGGTCATCAACATATCTTAGTGACTAAGAAGAGTACATTCCAATTTAAATTCATGGTTTCAGCACAAGTGTCCCAAATCTAGTTGGGCTTAGCTCTCTCCTACTTCACATGCAACATTCCTCCTTCACTGAGAAAGCTGTCAAACCTACAGACACAGAATTCTTGTAGCGATTTCTCCACCACTTACCACATTTGTATTCATGCTCACTCCCATAATTAATTCTGTATTCTACATTATTCATAATCCTTTTCTGCTCAACAGAGTAAATCCCAAGCGATCCAATCAGTATACAGACTACCCAAATTCTATCAATAAGTAAGGCAAACATATAAACAGAAAAAACAAAAACTCAGATAGTTTACACAATAGAGAAAAATGGGGTGGTGGGGAAAACAGATTGAAGCATGAGCTACTGTTCAGATCTTCAACAGATCAGATATTAAAAATTTTAGACAACTTTCACCATCGTACAGGAAGAATCAGCACAATAGAAACAGTCTCTACAATATTCCAATTCTGCATCCATCAAAGATCCAAGAAGGCACAGACTCCCTAGGATTGCAAAAGATCTCATTTGTAAGGTGTAACCATACCCTTGCACTAGTCTAATGCCTTCTACTGAGCTACTAGCTTGGTTTAATTACTTTCTTTTGAACAGAATATATGACAGGGGTGATAATCATGGGTTGTAATAAAGATTCAAGAGGAAAAGCAAGGAATGTTACTATTTTATTATGATTTTACCTTTGGTGATTCCTACATGACTAAGATGTGATCTACCCAGCAACATCCTACAAAGTCTTGAGAATAGTCAACAATAAGGTGAGTGGATCTGTAGTGGGTGTTTACTCCTATCCTGAGATGAATTCAGCTCTTTCTGAATGCTTTGTAGAAATATGAGCTCCTGCACCAGAAAGGCCCATCCCCATCATCCTCTGATTCTTGATTGACAAAAAATATGAGTTTGCAAAAGCTTTATGGCAAGAAGTTTCGGAGTAATTTGTAAAATGAAACATAATTAAAATAATCTCCAATAATCTAATTATAACCCTCAGTGGAAATCAAATTCCTATTTTTAATTTTTTAATGAATGTGGGCTATGATTACCTATAGTCACCCATTTATTCATCACTTCAATGTAATTGAAGCCTCATCTACCAGATCCTGTTCTGAATACAAAATCACAGAAAGCATTTGAAGCCTATGATCTTACAGAGTTTTGCAAACAAATAATAAAGAAGGGTAAAAACTGTCCTGAAAGTCAGATAGTGAAAAGAGCTATTCAGAAAACAGGCTAGGAAAGTAAGAGAGAGACAGAAAGCAAGGCCAAAACAGAAGAAGATGGGTTTTTTGTTTGTTTTTTGAGACAAGGTTCTCTATGTAGTTCTGTCTGTCCTGGAACTCAATCTTGTAGACCATGCTTGGCTTGAATTCAGAGATTTGCCTGCATCTGCCCCTGAGGGATTAAAGGTGTGTGCAGCGGCTGTCGAGACAGCAGTACACTCAGAAAACATGACATGTGAGCAAAATCAAGAAGTTATGAAGAAGTGATTCAAATATCAAAAGTGCATCCCATGTAGAAGAAAGAAACAAAAGCATCTAGATGCAGGAGGTAAAATGCCATTGCAGCATCCAGAGCCATTTTCCTTGGACTCCAGAGACAAATGAGTTTCTGGATTTAAAAGATGGAAGTGACATCATAACAGCTTTATGATTATCCTGACTGTTGAAAAACTGCATCATGATGAGGGAGGGAGGGATCAGGTAAAGGGATGAGACGATATGCAGAAAAGCAGAAAAGAAATGAAGAAGTTTAGGTGTCAATGTCAATGAAAGTATGGTGGTACAGACCAGAGTGGGAACAAGAAAGGGCAGCCTAGAATAAGTCATTAAATTAGAAGAACTTGTCGTTTTAAAATTCTACTTTTTAAATACATAGTATTCACACTCCCTGATGTCTACATCACTGCTATTGTACTAGCATTCTTCCAGGAAATAAATGACAGCTTTGATGACTTGTTAGAACTTTCAAATGAATTTTATTTCTTTTGTTATGCTATATTTAATTAACAAAGCATTTCCATGACAAGTTTGTTTTGAGACAACTCTGCATTATGCCATCTGAGATCATTACTTATTCTTCCACTCTTTTGGGGTAACTCTACCAACAGGAGACAGGTTCCATTCTACACCCATCTGTGTTATATAAAACACAAATCCAACAAAACAGAAAGTGAATCCACTAACTAGCAGCATATTGCCGTATTTGTCATGAAAATCCGATGAGGGCTTTGTGTGACCCTGTCTTGCCACAACTTGCCGAATGCTTTGAATCTTGAGATGGTTTAGTGCATATCTGGCCAAGGGAAACATCATGACGTGTGATATGATTACTATTGATTGCAGCAATGGGTCTATTTCTAGTGACCTAGAAGACAAAACATAATATGCAATGTCATTTGATCTGATTTCAGTTCCTCCTGAATGTTTCATCTATGCCCCTAGATTCCCAAGAACAATAGTAAGTATTATGAGGGTTCCAAATTTCCAGTGCAGACTTCAACCTTTTTCCAGTTTATTTTTTGAGGCAAAAGTTTCTCATTGCACCTCCTGGTGGTTCCATCTATACTGTCTGGCTGAGAGTCCAGGATCTCCCGTCTGTCTCCCACAGTTGAGATCAGACATGTACATGGCCACTTACAGTATTTCCATGACTGCTAGGGATCTGGACTCAGGTCCTTGTGCTCACGCAGTAAGTATTCTTCTACCCCATAAGCTGTCTCTCCAAACCCAGGAACGTGACTTTTAGATCATGATGTCTGGACCCTAATTTCAGTTAAGCCTGGATAAATTGGAGCGTTAATGAAAGTCCCTTTGTTTCACCTCCAATGTCAAGTTGAGATAGCAGTCTGTAAGAACTGCATGTAATAACACAAAGAACAACAAAGTAGACAGCTTAGATTTTTCTTCCTCATCAAAAACATGCAAAGGTTTCTCTATGGGCAGAGTCTAGACTTAACCAACATGCCCAAGCCAGCTAATAAGACCATTCCCTGCACATTACACTAGTTGCATATCTTTTCTAAAATATACTATACATCCTAGGTTTCCATCAGAAACAGCATCATCTCTCTCTTCTGTTCTTTTATTTTTCTCTATGGCCATTAGGAAAGAGCAGGATCAGAGAATAACATGATAACTATGTCACTGTCTCACACCTTCAGCTTCCTAACAAACTGACTTCATTACTCCCCACATCGAAAAGCTGCAACCCACACTTTACTTCCACTGACATTAGCTGCACACCATTCATAATGTATTTTGTCCTTTAGCTATCCCTTTACCTATGAAGCTCTTTCATCTATCTTAAGTTTTCTTAAAATTAAATTGGTTTTTATGATTAAGAATTTCCCTTTAAAAATTCTTCTTCATGGATAAAGACGGAGTTGGGGGAGAGACTAAGAGGAAAATCAAGAACAGAGATATCTTGACAGAGGGAGCCATTAAGGGGTTAGGAAGAAACCTGGTGCTAGGGAAACTTCCAGGAACCCACAAGGATGACCTCACCTAAGCCTCCTAGCAGTAGTGGAGAGGACTGATGAAAGGGCTTTCCCCTTTAATCAGATTACAGAGGACATTAATTGTCATCACAGAACCTACATCCACTTACTGATGGAACAGATGACGTGACCTAGAGCCAAGCACTGGGCTCAGCTCCTGCTGTGCAGCTGAAGAGAGGGAGGAAGAATCATAAAGCAAGGGGAGTCAAGAATATGATGGAGTAAACCACAGAGACAGCTGTACTGAGCTAGTGGGAGCTCACAGACTATGGACTGAGAGCTGGGGAACATACACGGGCCCCAACTAGACCCTCTAAATGTGGGTGACAATTATGTGGCTTGATCTGTTGGGAGGCACTGGCAGTGACACAAGGACCTATCCCAGGTGCAGGAACTGGCTTTTTGAAGCCCATTCCCCATGGTGTGATACCTTACTCTGCCTTGATACGAGACAGGGGAGGGGCTTTGTCCTGCCTCAAGTTGGTATGCTAGACACTGTTGACTTCCCAAGGGAGTCAACTTTATCTGAGGAGTGGATAAGGATCTGAAGATGGTGAGATATGGGGGGGGGGGGAATAGAAGGGGAGTGGGGAGGAACTGGGGTTGATACATAAATTGAAAAGTAATTCTTTTAAGAAAAAAAGAAATTCCTCTTTAGTGACATTCTATAAAAACTAATGTTGGAACATTTGAATATAAGACATCCCTCACAATTTTATATATTTGGTCCCATGAACCCTAGTATGTGGGGGATAGTTTGGAAAGCTGTGGAACCTTTAAGAAGTGGAGCCTAGCTGGAAGAAGTAAATGTCTAGAATATAGACTTTGAGATTTATAGCAAGATTCGGGCTTTCTATTTCATGTTCTTGTCTTATCTTTCTGTCTCTTCTGTGTCCTCATCTACCCAGTTATTAGCTTTTGCTCCACATCTATAGCTAGAATGCAGTCCTGCCACCATGCCTTGCTCAGGATGATGGATCACATCCCCTGAACTGTAGTCCAGGATAAATTCTTGGTTCTGTTAGGTATTCTGCTAGTGATAGGAAATGCAATTAATACCCCCATAATCTTCTCATTCCTCCTGCCTGCTGCTATCACTAGTATCTACCTTGTATGTACTTTGATTTATAAAGCACATGTGAAAACAAAGAACCCACTAATTAAAAGCATTTTCCACATTGCTAAATTCCACTTGGCAATTCCATAATAAATTTTATGTGATCATGTCCTCTTGGAACATTACCCAAAGAACTAAAGCTATTGGTTCCAACAGTCATATGGAAGTACATAATGCAAAACTGGATAACACTCAAAAGTAAAGGAAACACTTCTCACAACATACATCTGATGAAAAGGGACCAAAAGGATGGACTTCTCTGGCAATAAGAAAAAAGGAAAGGTCCTCCTACCTTTGAAACAATAAAATAAATATGTTCTGAATAAATTGTATCTAAATAAAATGCAGTATTCTATTGAAGATAAAACAGAAATACTGTGGAATCTACTTTATACAATAATGATTATATTAAGTTCAGGGAGAAGAATAGCCACTGCAAGACTAAAATCTAATTCTAGGAGGAAAATACATAGATTTGAAATTCCGGTGGTACCAATAGTAGTTTACCATCACTAAGGGCCATAAAAGTAAGCCAAGCACCAATGAAGAAAGAAAAGTATCATGCTTGTAGCCAGACACCATGCCAAGATTTTTTACAACTGTAAATACAGATAGGAAGAGTGGTCCATTTTAAATAAAAACAAGTAAGAGGGCATAATATGAACACAAGTTCTTTGCTTTCAAATCCAAAGGGCTTCTTTTAAAAAATTCATTTAACATTCCAACCACAGTACTCCCCCCACTCCACCCCTCTCAATGAGTAAGGGATCCCATGGAGAGTTATCAAAGTCTGGCACATTAAGTCGGGGCAGGACCAAGGCCCTCCCCACTGCATTAAGGCTGAGCATGACATCCCACCATAGAGAATGGGCTCCATTCAACACTAAATACTGAATACTGAAATACCTAACCAAACAAATAAAACCAACCAACCAAAACCATGCAGTTATGGTTACCAAAGATAATGCTTTAATTAAAAATAGTTCCGTGTATTTTACTGTTTTCACTTAGTGACTTGTGAGTTTATCCCTCCAACTCACAGCAAGCAACACATCTTCAAGAAGCTTATGGTGCACAGAAGGCAGCAACAGTCATACTTAAGGAAGTTAAGTGGAAGTAAGAGAGTGGCAGAGGGTATTGTTATTTCAGGCAACAGTGCAATCTAGGGTGGGGGATTATGAATGGTTCTAGATGAGATGACACTTACATTCAATCTTTAATAACTATTAAGAAATAGAAAAAAGACCAAATAAAAAACAAGGGAGAAACATAGCTGAAGCAGCCAAAGTACAAGCTCAGGGTCTAACATAACAGGAAGACAAGTCAATGTGGTGACTTCAGAAGTTGTTAAATAATCACTTTAGCTCAGCAGATGAGGAACAGCACAATGAAAACCACTCATATCCCTTATGGAGTTTGGATTTGATATTCCAGTAGTTCCTACTTTTAAGAAAAGAATTTTTAGGTCGTTGATACTGAGTATTTTCATTCTGCATTTTAATGTTTGTGATAATATAAAATATGGCATACTATCGCACCTAGATATTATGTCTTTGTTTATATTGTAGCTGTACCAGTATATAAAACTATGTGTTTTGGGTTGATAAAAAGAATGTATTCAGGGGCTGAAGAGATGGTTACGGAGATTAAGAGCACTTGCTCTTCCAGCAGAACCAATTTGGTTCCCAACACCCACAGGGAAGCTGACAATTGTCTATTAACTTCAGTTTCAGGTAATCTGTAAGCCTCTTTTGGCCTCATCAGGCAATGCATGCTTCTGTTGTACAGACAAGTATATAGTGAGACTAATCACTCACACACATAAAATAAAAATAAATAAATTTAAAAAGAACATGTATAGATTTTATACTGTAAAAATATTCTCATATATAAGGCAAAATATCCTACTCTTTTGGTTTCCTTGGACAGACAACCCCCAATCCCTGACCAAGCATGGGCCACAACTGTCAGGAACCAGGTAGACCCGCTGCCCAGGAACATGTTCCCCTCTCTAGCTTCCAATAGACCCATTTCGTAGTTGTCCCTTCTCCCCTTGGTGCTGTGCTTCAGCCCCCAATCCAGAAGACACCATCTGTGCAAACACAGGCCACACCTGCCAGAAGACTAGATAGGCTATGTCCCCCATGGACCTCGCCCACTCTCTTGGTGCCCTCCCCATGACACAATCCTGCTTCCCTCCTAAACACCATATTCCAGTCCTCAATTTGGGTAGAGACACCCAGCAGTAGCAGATGCCACATGAACACCAGGCTGCCCACCTGCATTATGAATAAAATGAAATGAATAAATGTATGCCCTGGGAATGCTGAAGCATGCAAGGGCAGTCTGTGTATGGTGGTTCTGTAGAGCTAGTCAATTTTGGGTTTCACGGTCTAAAGTGATGAGCACAACTGGACAGGTCTCTTCCTCAGGGGGTGCTAGATCTCATTACAGATGGTTATGAGCTCCCAAGTGGTTGTTGGGAATTGAACTCAGGACTTCTGTAAGAACAGGCAGTGTTCTTAAACACTGAGCCATCTATCTCTTCAGCCCCATGAAAAATGTGTAGCCCAGGCTGACCTTGAACTCATGATCCTCCGGCCTCTGCCTCCTTCATCAAATCCTACCAGTACGTGGCACCACAACCGGCTACCCACCTGCATGCCTTCCTCTAACTCTCAGTGTTCCCTCTCCTCTGTGCCCCAAAATACTATCCCCAATCTCCCACTGGAGAGAGATTATCGGGAGAGACAACTGGAACTGGGGGACATTAGAGGGCATGATGTGGAAACCTAGTGCAGTGGAAACTTCCTGGAACCTGAGGGTGACCCTTGTAAGGATTCCTAGTAATGGAGAATATGAAGCCTGAACCAACCATTTTCTGAAATCAGGCAAGGCTTCCAGACATGGAACTAGAGCACCAGTTCAGGCATAAAACCCTCAACCTACAACTTGATCTGCCTGTAAGATGTGCAGGGGTGATGGTGGCTCAGAGTTTGTGAGAGTGACCAACCAGTGACTGGTCTAACTTGAATCCCATAGTAGGAGTAGGAGCCCATGTCAGTCACGGCCTGGATGATAAGGAACAGGAAGACTATTGGTCCAAATACCTAGGGTAGAACCAAACATGACAAACCAAATAAAAAGAAAAGAAAAAAAAAAGTCAAATCAGTGCCAACCCCAGCCATTTTCAGAGAAGCTTCTTCAGAGCAGATGCAAAGACCCACAGCCAGCAGAGGAAGAAAAGACACAGCAGAAGAGGAAAAGAAAGATTATAGGAACCGGAGGGGTTGAGGACTGCAGAAGAACACGGCCCACAGAGTAAACTAAGTAGGGTTCATAGAGGCTCAGAGAGAAGGAGCAGCAATCACAGAACCTGCATGGGTCTGTATTAGGACCTCTGCATATGTGCTGTCCTTATTTAGCTTGGAGTGGGAGTCCTAACAGTGGGAGTGGGTGTGCTTCTGATTCTTTTGTCTGCCCTAGGACCCTTTTCCTTTACTGGGTTGCCTCATCCAGCCTTGATATGAGTGCTGTGCCTAGTCTCATTGCATCTTGTTATGCTATGTTCAGTTAATATCACTGGGAGGCCTGCCCTTTTTGGAAGAGAAATGGAAGAGCAGTGGATCTGGAGGTAGGAGGGGAAGGGAGCAGGGCCGGGAGAAGTAGAGGGAACTGAGGATAAAGTCAGCGGTATGTATTCTATCAAAGAAGAATAAATAAAAATAAACAATAAAAAAATTATTCCCCCAAAGGCAAAATAATTAATCAGGAGAACTGAGTTACAACAAAACTTACTGTTATAAGTGTAGATATGTTATAATAAGGAAAATATGATCAGTGTAACCAATGTTAGCTTCAGAAAAATGATTAAGTTTTCTATTGACTAATATGGCAAGTTTAAGCATTCTCTGTTGGATGTACTGTCTTTAATTTTAATCTGAAAATACGGTTTGGTTTATAGTTGTAATAATCTTTAAACATAAAGAGAATAGCTTGGTTTTTATGGTGACCTAAATGATTTTTATAATAAAATACTTAAGATGATATATCTAACAAGAAATGCCCAATTCTCCTTTAAAATATTTTTATGTATAATTGAGAAACAGCCCTGTGCATGGGGAGAAATCATTGATCACTAGATAAAATCTAGGGGCAAATCCAGATTTAATAGATCTAGAAATGTAACTCATTGACGGTTACCTGATGCAACTTGCCTAGCACATGTGAGGCCTTATATATGATTGACAGCAACATATACAGAGACAAACACACACTTACCAGAATTATAAAGTCAAAAGCCACAAATTAACACATTAAACATTGGAGAAGTAATTATAATAGTGATTCTTAAAGAGGTGATAAAGATTTGAAGCACCAACAGCTGAGAACAAATAAATAATGAATGCTAGGAAAATAAAATCCAATGAATTTATTTAATCAATTGTTGCAATTAAAGGCAAAGCTCTAATCTTCTAGCTTCTAGGTTAAAAGTTTTAGCTAAAATGTCTGTCCCAGTTTAAATTCAGCAGAAACCCATACTAGCTTCTAGATGAACCTGTGGAACCAAAGTCTGGGTGATATAGGTACAGAATACAAAAAGAAAAGATTATACATGATTGAGGAGCTCTATGATTGTGTGGGTTTAGATACTTGATTATAAGGGAACAGGATCTTTAAAGAATCTCAAGTGGAATGTGTCATCTAGATAGCCTAATACAGGCTAACAAATGACAGCATTATTTGAAAAAAAATGATTTCTCTTAGAGAATAGGAAATGGGATCTTGTTTCTTAAATGTTACAGTTATCATTGTCAAAGACATCAGAGTTGCTTCATGTGCTGAGATTAAGTTATATCATGTCTTCCTAATAATATTCAACTGACACTTCACTTCAAATGACATCAGCCTGATATGGAGCTACGTTATACATTTTAATATTTTTGTAGCATCCCTGCCTTTAGCCACTAAATATCAGCAATTTCATCTTCCAGCAAGGATGGCATGAATATCTCTAGACAATTCCAAATGTACAAAACCATCCCGTTGTTATCTAATGTTGAATATGGAAGAAAATGGATGTTTTTTTAGCTTCTGTATTGTTTTTGTAGGGTTAAAGATTGAGCCTAGAACACTGCATACTTAGTAAGCACCCGATCACTGGGCTGCATGGACATTTCCAGTCGCCCTTTTTGTTTCTATCACCAAAAATCAAACATTTTATTTCACAAATGGTAACTTAAGTTATAAGATAATGCATTCTTCCATATACCACTGTGGGATGCAAACTCACTAGGAGTTGATCCTATTCTATTCAGTATAAACTTGACGATTCACTTAAATCTATCCAACTTCTGTTTTCTATTAACAAATAAAATAATATTTAATTTATTCAGTTTCCCCCCAAGCTTTCAAGATTCTAAAAGTCTCTGGAATCTTTGTTTTAAAATGGAAATTCCTATGTTCCATAACAAATGTAAGAGAGTATCTGGGGAACTGCCTAGGACTCTGCATTTCTGAGTTCTCTAGAGAGCTGTTACCATTAGACATTCTTCCAGAGCACAAAGTATCATCAACTACGGTGTGCGTCTAGCTGTGGGTGCTCTTGAACTTTTCAAGGAGACAATCATTTTAAGAAGAGTACTGCTGCAACTGAGATCAATACTGTGGTGAACTAGAAAGGAGTATCTGAGTCCCCTGCAGGGGTTATACAGACACCTGGCATTAAGTTAGTCAACACAAACTTTTGACATCATTTAAAGTCATTAAGAGTACTACCAATGCTGATGCCCTGCTATGTAATAAATGGCATTATTTTCAAAGCTGAGCTCTTGGACAACATTATTCAACTGTGGCACCTTCGTTTCCACCTGCTTTTATTTCTAGCCTTCTTTTTTTACGACTTCAGAATACCAATATAAAATAACAAACAATAAAAAGGCAATCTTCTTGAAATGAAAATGCACATAACCTGTGGTGTCTTTAGTCCATTTATGCATGTGTCAGAGAACACAAGGAGGGATTAAGTGTACACTGTGCAAAGTGTCTCTCATCATTTCTACTTAAGTTTTCCCGTTTTTCATAACAAGAAATATGGGAAGCCTGCAAGGAAAGAAAGGTACTGGCGCAAATGTTGAACAAAGGCTATATTTTATAAGTAATGGCATCATATCCGGACTCACTGAATTGATGCATTTTTTAAGGCAAAATTTTATGTCACTTTATTAAGTCTAAAATGTTACATAAATGAATGCCACCTGAAGAAAGAGAAAGGCAAATTACCACAATGAATTGATATTCCAGGAAAAAAAGGACAACAGAGAGCACAAAGAACTTTTAAATTAATGTTCTCTAAGGCAAATTTTGCCTGATGGTGAGGGCTGCAAGATATGCACTCTTGCATGTTTTCTCTCCCACCCCTCATCGGTTGGTTTTTTGTTTTTGTTTTTTTTTTTCTGTTTGTCTGTTTGTTATTCTAAATATCAATCAAGTCCCAGTACTTCCTCAAAATTGATATCTGTTTGCTTGGTAATATGTTTAAAAGAGTCTAAATGGGTGATCCTGTTGTAAGTAACTAAAGCATAAAATTTGCAGTAAGAAACAGCAAGGGTCTCAAAATGTGTTAGTCCCTTGCTACAGCCATCTTCTTTCTTCAACCAGACCTCACCTTTACACAGTAAGGCCAGAGTTCTTTTGCACACATGTGGAAATTTCAACTATCTCAGGATCCACCTCATGCAAGGAAACTCTCAGAATTCTAACTGGATGGGATGCAGTGTTGATTACACTAACTTCTAACTACATTCCAGTTACTGAAATACATAACCTAACTCTACTTTTACTAATTTGATACTGATTAGAATCAGAAAGCACACTTATTTCAGTACTTTTCCATAGCATATACCTATTTCACTTGTTCTATTAGATATGAGTAAGAGCTACTTGAAAATATGACTATGGGGTCATCTACACTAAGGGAAATATAAAAGCAAAAGATAGCTTGAAAAACTTCTATGGTAGTTAATGTGCTGCAATGATTCCTTAACAAGGACAGCGTGTATATATATATATATATGAAGATTTTCTAGAATAGCTTAGGGAAATACCAAAAGATGGTTCTACTTTCCCAATCCTGTTATATTACTGTATCCTTTCCAAAAGCTAATTAGGTCCAGAAGGCATGTCATAATCCACACATGACTCAAGGAATACAGGCAGTGTGGTAAACCAAGTAAGCATCTAAACATCCATAGAAGATAATATATATGCTCTTCATTATATGGTTGAGAATTATGACGTTTCAATAATTGTGTATATGATTTTCTTGCTTCCATACCCACTTTTTTAAAAATAAATATCCTGTGAATAGAACAAAAGTATGACACTGCAGAGGCCAGGGAAGTTATATTAATAAGCTCATTGAAATGAAATTTTTGAAGTCATTTATCATCTATGTATACTTAGTTAAAAGTTAGCATTAAGACATTTAACTATTAGGTAACAATGACATTTTAATTTTATAAAAGCCCCTACTAATTTACATTTTGAATGTAAATTGTTTTATTTTAATTGTTAA
Source organism: Microtus ochrogaster (assembly GCF_000317375.1). Lineage (NCBI taxonomy): Eukaryota > Metazoa > Chordata > Mammalia > Rodentia > Cricetidae > Microtus > Microtus ochrogaster. The sequence continues at coordinate 27,437,058 of NC_022027.1, forward strand.
CTAGAATTCAGAGCAGTAAGGGTGCAATCTAGATATCGACTTTAATAAAATGTCAAATTCAGATTATGACTATTTACTGTTTTCGAAAATCTCCAGAATTATTTTCAGTTTACAGTATTTTTGCTCTCCCAAATTTGCTCAAAATTTATCTATAAATTTCATCTCTTTGTGTTACACTTTTGTTATTTACATCACCTGAACAACTGAGGGAGCATTTACATAGAAATTTCATTTGACAAAACAGCAGTTCAAAGCCTGAAGCGGTGAGAAAGGGAGCTATGCATGTGCTTACCAGGCTTGTGTTGTCCTTTATAGGAATTCCCCTCCCTCTTCCCATTTTCCTAACATTTTGGGAACTTCTTCAAAACTCGTAAGATGTCTTTTCTTTCTTCCACTTTGGATTCATTATTTGAGAATGACGAAAATTAGCCAGAGGGTACAACTTGGGTTAACCAATTTCCCCTTGTACATGCTTCAGGAAAAGCAGTTCAACAGGATGAAATCTTGAGGCAAAATGCTCACTTTTGTAAACTGATAATGTCTACGTTTGTATTTTAAGTTCCCAAGAGAGAGATTCTAAAGAAGAGAACAAGCCATAAAGAGTCCCCCAATCTAAAATGTATACAACACAAATACAGAACATAGACTCTTATTTTAAAATAAATGAGAATTCTAGTTTGAGAAAGATTTCTAAGTTTTGGCTTCCCTTTCATTAATCCAACAGAGGTCAGAATTTCATAGGCTCAAAGGGTATTAGATTAACATTATATTTTTATTAAAATAATAGGGCTGCAATGTAAACATGCCATAAGTTTTCCATAAACAAATGTATTATAGCTTAAACCACTCAGTCCTGACAGAGTATTTGACTTCTGGTATACAAAATCTATTTTAGTGTGTTCAGGTCATTCAACTGTTAGATTTGGAAAATCTAAAGATTAAGTTGCCCTTTGTTGCATTTTTCTTTTTTTGGAGGGGACAGAGTATCAGTGAATAATCATAGTTCGATGAAATAAATACTCATTGAGAAGCAAAGCAGATAATGGAGGCTCGATGTTAGACAGACCTATTCCTTTTTCCTTTCTTTTCCTTCCTTTTTGTATGTTTATTTTTAGATATGGTCTCACTATGTGGTCTAATCTAGTTTCTAAATCATGATACTCCCATTTGTGCCATCATGCTTGGCTCAGGTTTGAAATTTTCACTGACAAGAGAATTAGAGATCTTATCTTACAGACCTAAGAACAAAGAGAAACAAATATGTAGATGGAGAACAAGTGAAGCACTCGGACCAGCTCTCAAACAACAACACAGAGTAGAAGATGGGAGAATTATTAAAAATTAAGGATATTGTCAGGCAGTGGTAGCACATGCCTGTAATCCCAGCACTCCATTCTTGTATATATTCTCAAAGGACTCTGTATCTTACTACAGAGAAACTTAATTATCTATTTTCATTGCTCTACATAATACCCAGGAACTGGGAAAGGCCTAGATGTCATAAATTTATGAAAATATCATGATTTACACAATGGAATGCTATTTAGTTGTTAAGAACAATGAAATTATGACAGTTATAGTTAAATGTATAGTTAGAAACAATTATCCTTAGTGAGATAACCCACATACAAAAAAGGCAAATATGCATTTTTTCTTATAGGTAAATGTTAGCTTTTATGCTTTAGACATGGGTGTTTCAATCTGAACAGAGAGTTAGGTAGTTATTAAGGTCAAGGTGAGTAGAATAGAATATAGTATCAAGAAGAGATAAAGGGTAAACTATAATAGCAGGATTAAAAGGGGAGGGAGATTGGGAGGTTACAGTAATGGTGGGAATATGGGGAGGGAAAACTAATTAAAAGGTTTTTTTTAAAAGCTGAATGGAAACCTACTACTGTAGAAATACCCTAAAATGAATTAATTACACACACACACACACACACACACACACACACATATATAAAGTATGTAAATGGAGTCAGCATATAATGGGGCACACAATGACCCAACTAGACATCTCATGCCACCAAGTAAGACCTCTACCAGAAATGGACTACAATTTCTTGAATTGTTTGCCAAAGGACATTCATACAACACCCCCTAAACATCAGAGCAGATTATGTGAAAGGAAACAGCAGTTGTCTCCAATGGAACGTCTCTGGGTGTACAAACAACACTGCAGGACAGCCCCACTCCAATACACTATTCTTATCCCCAACTCTCTAGGAGATGACCTCTCTTCACTTTGGCCTCTCCTTACTCTGCCCAAGTTCACAGAAGACTAAACATTCTTCGCAGTGGAACATTCTACTTTCCTCCCTCCTGTGGACACCCTCATCAGTGGATACTTGTAAATAGACAGATCACCCAGATAAAAAGGAAACAGAGAAATACTAGGGCTACCTGATTTCATAAACTAAATGGACCTAACAGATATAAACCCCCACACACATTTTCTTTAAAAAAAATTCAAAGAAACTCCTGAAACTGTCTCAAGAAATTGCTTACATAATTGCACACAAATCAAGTCTCAACAGATGTAAGCAACATAAAATAACACCCTACAACCCTATCTGACCAACATCGATTAAAGCAGATTAAAGCTGAATATTAACAATAACAGAAAACAAGAAAGCTTGCAAATTCATGGAAACTAAAGAAATCACAACTGAATAAAAAATGGGTCAAGATAGAAACTATGAAAGAAATCAAAGGCTTTCTAGAATTCAATGAAAATGAATACACAACACACTCAAACTTATGCAAAACAATGAAGCCCACACACCTTCAAGTTTATATAAGGAAGAAATCACATTGAAGGAGTAGACGAAAAAAAAATAATCAAACTCCAGGCTGAAGTCAATAAAATGCAAACAAATAAGAACAAAAGCAGAAAAAAAAAGCATACAATCTATAAAACAAAGACTTGGTTCTTTGAGAAAATCATTAAGATTGACAAACCTTTAACCAAATTAACTGAAAGGTAGAAAGAGAAGATCCAAATTAGCAAAATTAAAGATGAAAGGGAAGGCATAACAGCAAACAACAAAATTCAGAGAATCTAAAATACATTAAAAAGCTATACTCCAAAAATATTCGAAAATCTAAAGGGGTAAGTCTCTCAAAAGATACCAAAGTTAAATCAAGATCTAATAAGCAATTTAAACAAACTTATATAACCTTTAGTGAAATAGAATCAGTGACTTAAAGTCTACCAAAAAAAAAAAAGCCCAAGGCTAGATATTTTAGTGTAAAATGCTACTTTCAAAAAAGAGTTAATGCCAACACTCTGAAAATTTCAAACAATAGAAACAAAAGGAATATTACCCAGTTTTTTTTATGGGGTCACAGTAATCCTCATAGCTAAACCACAAAAGACCCAGAAAAGAAAGAGAATTATCAACCAATTTCCCATATAAACACAGATGCATATACTCCAATAAAATATCTGAAAACACATCAGAAAGATTATTAAATATAATCAAGTAGTCTTCATCCAAGAGATTCAAGGATTGTTCAAAATTAAAAAGAAATCAATAAATGTAATCCACTATATAAACAAACTGTAAAGCAATAGCTACATGACCATCTCAATATATGCCTTCCAGAAAGGTTTTGACAAAATCCAATACCCCATCATGATAAAAGTCCTGAGAGATTAGGAATACAAAGAATATATCTCAAAATAATAAGGGCAGTTTACAGCAACCCCATAGCAAACAGGAACTTAAATGGAGAGAAACTCAAAGCAATTCCACAAAAATCAGGAACAAGACAAGGTTGTCCATTCTTGCTCCCCTATTCAATATAGCTAAAGCAATCAAACAACTGGAGGATAACAAGGGAATATAGTTTGGAAAAGAAGTAAAAATATCTTCATCAGTTACGATAGTATACATAAGTGACCCTAAAAAGTTCCACCAAGGAACTCCTACAGCTGATGAACACTTTCAGCAAAGAAGCTTAATAAAAACTTAACTCACACAATCAGTGCCTTTCTATATACAAATGACAAATGAACTGAGAAAAAAATCATGGAAACACCACATTTCATAAAATAGCAACAAAAATATAACATATCTACGGGTAACTCTGACCAAAAAAGTGTAATACCTATTTAATAAAAACATTAAGAAACTGAAAAAAAATTGGAGAGGATATATCAGAAGATGGAAGGATCATAACATGCTCATGGATAGGTTAAGATTAACAAAGTACAAATGGCCATCCTACCAAATATCATCTACAGATTCAGTGAAATTCCCATTAAAATTCCAACACAATAATTCACAGATGTTGGAAGGACAGTTTCCAGCTTCATATGGAAACATACACACAAACGAAAACAAAATACTATAGTTCAAATAATCTTTAATAATAAACGAACTGCTGGAGGTAACACCATATTCAAACTCACTTTGTAATATAGAACTATAGTAATAAAAACAGCATGATGCCAAAAGTGGACACAATGATCAATGGAAATGAATTAAAAACAAGACATACATGCATATTCACATACCTATCTACACCTATTTTTTTTTATTTTAAGGGCCAAAAGTACTCATTGGAAAAAATACAACTATTTTAGCAAACAGTGCTAATCAAATTAGACAACTTCAGGAAGAAGAATGAAAATAGGTACGTACATATCACCCTGACTAATGGATCAATTGATCCAAATGGATCAAAGACCTCCAAATAAAATCAGATCTAAACACTAAATCTGATAGAAACAGTGGGAAATAGTCTGGCACAGGAAAAAACTCTGAACAGAATACCTTTAGAACAGACACTAAGATCAACACTTAACAAACGTGTCCTCATTAAACTGAGAAGTTTCTACACAGCAAAGGACAGCATTATTACAATGAAGTGAAGACCTACAGAATGAGAAAAAATTTTAGCTACTCTACATCCAATAAAGGACCAATATACAAATTTATAAAGAACTCAAGAAACAATATCAAAAGATCAAATAACCCAGTAAAAAATGGGCTACAGATATAGACAGAGAATTCTCAAATATGAAACACACATGGCTGAAAAACATTTAAAGAAATGTTCAATATCCCTAGCCAACAGGGAAATGCAAATCAAAACTAGTCTGAGATTTTATCTTACACCTGTCAGGATGACTGAAATAAATAAAACAAATAACAGTTCATGTTGGCGAGGATGGGGAATAAGGGGAACACTTATTCATGTTGGAGAGAGTATGAACGTCTATAGTCACTATGGGAATCAGTGTGGTAGCTCCTCAGGAAGATGGAAATCATTCCACCTCAAGGTGCAACTGGACCTCTCTTGAGGATATATCCCTAAAGGATGCTTTATCCTACTACAGAGATACTAACTAAACCATGTTCAAGGCTGCTCTACTCATAATATCTGAAAACCAGAAACAATCTAGAGGCCCAGCAATGGATGAATTGATAAAGAAATTGTGGTGCATTCATACAATGAAATTTAATTACAATGGAGTTAAATCCAGGGTAAATTGACAGAACTAAAAATATTCATCTTTGGTGAGGTAACCCAGACCCAGAAAGACAAATACAGTATATATTCTCTTGTATGTAGATGTTAGCTGTTTTAAGTCAAAGACAAGAAAGCTACAATCCTTAGAACTAAAAGGTTAGGTATAAAGTAAGGGGTTAGGGGTCAGCTGCTGTTCTCTCTAGGAAGGAGAAATAGAACAGATAGCCATCGATGAACATGAGCAAGGACTGGAATGAGAGGATCAAACAGGTAAGGAGAGGGAAGGGGGAACGAGGGAGGGAATACAGGAAGGGACAACTAAAATTAAGGGTCATTTAGAAACCTAATACAATAGTATCTTCTAAATTACATACATATATGAAGACAATAAAAATTAAATCACCAAAAAATGGAGAAGACAAAGCACAGTTATCCATTTCTCATCACCAAATGAAGTCTAAGTGACAGGATTTAATCAAGCTGTTGGCCAAAGGGGTCCCATAGAAACTGCCAAATAACCCAGGCTGTTGTCCAAATTGATGGACAAGCCCTATTGCTGAAAATAATACCTACACAACTCATTGAAAATGGAGAAATTGAGCTGATGCCCTCCTAGAGCGCTTACCACTACTGGATAGTTTCTTGGTACTGGAAGTTATTCTGAACACTATCAAAGGACAAATGTAAACAACAACCCAGCTACAAACCCACTGATCTAAAATGGCATCCTTTCTGCAAGATAGGGTATTTCTATGAAGACACAAAGCTTATACAACTAACTAACTAATACCTTATTGGATTTATTTACAGCCCACTCCATGAGATGAATCTCATATCTGACCCTGTTTGAGTGATCAAGAACATGAGACTAGATAGCTCAGGCACCAAGGAGAACACCAAATAGTTCTCCAAAGGGAATGTAGCAATAAAATGACTTGAAATGACTGCTCCATTCATAGATCAGTGCCTTGTTCAGCCATCAAAGAAGCATCCTACTGCAGCAAATAGAAACAAATAGAGAAGCTCACTGCCAGACACTCTATGCAGAGAGCTAGAGACTGTGAATCATCCCTAAATGGCATTGTCTCCATCATATCCCAGGGCTCAGGGAAAGGCATAGACGAGATGAAAAGAGTATAAGAGGCAGAGGGAATGAAGGACACCAAGGAAACAAGAAACACAGCAGGAGAGATGCACAGAGAAGGAAGCAACAGTCACAAGGTTTGCATGGAACTGCACCAGACTGGGTCATAGAAGTGAAAGGAGAAGTAGACACATTTTCCCACACCTAACCCATAAGCAATCTCCAACTGATAACTCACAAAAGAAAAAATAATTTTCCCCAAAAGAGTCTCATAGAAAAAATAACTCTTCTTCAAAGTACGCTGCATGTCCAGCAGAAGATAGCCAACAGAAAACAAATTCAAGGGTATCTTTGGTGGGTCCTTGTATCATAATGTCATGTCAGGACTTTTTAAATTTAATTTTTAAAACATTTAAAATTTATTTTATTCTTGCCTTATAGGTTTGCATATATATATATATGTATATATATATGCATATAGCATCTGGTTTTTTTTTGTTTTTATGGGATTCCTGAGTTTGCAAATGAGTGGGTCTAGCATCTAAATCTGCTTCTTTTATCTTTTGACTCCTTGGTCTTTCTCCCTTCTGGCTTATTTGTTCAATCTTACTATATTTTATTTCATTATTGTCTCTTAAATGCCTGTTGTTTTCTAAGAAGAGAAAGAAAACAGGGGGATTCTGGATATGAGGGAAAGTAGAGAGAAACTGTAAAGAGTAGAGGAATGGGAAATCAGAATTAAGATATAGTGCATGACATTTTGTTGAAAATAGATTCTTTTCTCATACACTACATTCCGACAACAGTTTCCCCTCTTCCTCTCCTCGCACCCCGACCAATGTTTCCTCTCTCCCAGATTCAACCCCCCCCCCCTCCATTTTGTCTTCAGAAAAGATTAGGCCTCCAAGAGAGAACAGCTAACCAAAACAAAACAAGATGCAATAAGACAAGGCAAAAGCCCTCATATGAAGGTTTGATTAGGCAACCCAATAGGAAGAAAGGGGTCTCATGATCAGGCAAGAGTCAGAGATACCCACACTCCCACTGTTAGGAATTCAACAAAACCATCAAGCCAACAACTATATATAACATATACATGGAGGACCTGGTGAAAACTCATGCTCGCCACTTCAGTATCTGTGAACCTATGTGAGCTATGTTCTTCTAGTGCCCTCCATCCCCTCTGACTCCTATAATCTTTCCTGCTCCTCTTCTGCCAGCTTTCCTATCTCAGAGGGGAGGGACCCAATGAAGACCTCAAAATCAGACTCTCTGCACAATGTCTGGCTGTGGGTCTCTGCACCAGCTCCCATCTGCTACAGAAGGAAGATTCTCTGGTGATGACTGGGCAAGGCACAGATCTATGTGTAAAGCAGAATATCACTAGGAATCACGTCATTGATTTTGTGATCTCTGAACTACTCCATCTCCAGTTCCTTGCCATTCAGGTAGCATAGGTCATGGGCTCCCTCTTGTGGTGTGGACCTCAAGATAAACGAAACATTGGTTTGGCCACTCCCACAAATTTCATGTCACCATTGCCCCAGCACATCTTGTATGGCGGGGTGAGGAGGGGTAATAAAACTCTAACAAAGCTCAATTGTATCAGCAAAATCAACACTTAAATTTACCATCATGCTTTTCTCAAACTGATCTTCAATGATATCACTTTATCTCAGTATTACTTCTGTCCATAGAGTTTGAACAATTTAAGTTAAAAAAAAAAACTATTCTTGACACCTTAATTCCTTTACATCGTCAATTACCCTATGAGAGACTTTTAATTCTGCATCTCTACTAAACCTCAGATCTGCTCAGTTTTCTCTATCTGTTTCTGTGACAGACCAATCCTCTTCATTGACTCTCCCTGATCACCCCACAATATTACTCTTCAACTACTGGTAGCAAAATGATCTCTTGAAAGCAGAAGTAAAATTGTACCATAACGGAGAATACTCCCAGTTACACTGTTTGGTGGTTCACAAGTTTTCATGTAAACAGTGTGTCAGGCAGATGAAGGGATCTATTTATCAGAATTAGGGTTGACTATAGCTGCAACTGCAAGTTAATTATACAAGTTCTAAGCAGAAGGCTCAAAATATATTTGTCCTAAGATAGAAACTTAACAAGAGCCCAGTGTGAGTAGGCCATCCTGAGCTAGAGAGCTGCTGCTGTCAGACACAACAGGAAATTTCAACAACACAAAAATCTGCAGACCTCACGCGGTATTTCCATTTCACATATAGCAAAAGATTTTATTATAATCATTTAGTCAATAAACATTTCTAGGAACACTGTTCTGTTAAAAGTGAAGTAGTAGCTATTAAACCAGGTTTCATTGAACATTTATCCATGGCAACTAAATCTACGTCATATGTTCTACTGAGAGGTATGGAAAGGAAAGCCAGTAAGTAGTGCTTGGTGGTGATGGCCTCTGTTGAGAAACTTTAAACAATCTTTAATAGGAACTAACAATTTCAAAAACTATAACTGAGATAAAATGACAAAGAATAATTTAATGGACAATTAATTGAAGCTAAAGAAAAAATAAGTGAATAAGAAAGTAGTTTGAGGAAATTAGAATTCAACAAAGAAAAAATATTTAAAGGGCCATCAATGTACACAAATGCCTAGATGGGAAATCATATACATTAGAGACTTTACATGAATGCAAATTACAGAAAAGTAATGACTTCCAAATTAGTTTCTTGAGGACTTCTTCCTTCCCTTCTCCTCCCCTCCCCGTCTCTCTTTGCCTATATACACCTTATGGATTTTTAACTGTTTGGTCACTTGAGCTCTCTGCAAATGAAACCAAAAAAACTTGGAAGGCAGCTAAGTTACTTAAACAGTAAACTAAATGCTCACTTTAGCAGTGCCTCAGCTCTTCCTTAATCAAAGCATTCTTAAAAGAGTGGAAACCCCTTTTAAAACATTCCTATGCTTGTAAAAGCCAAGCCTCCTTGAAAAATAATCCCTGTTTTCTCTGTACAACCTCCTTGTCAGCAAAACCAATAGCAAGGGTCCACATAAATGTAGCATCTCAAGTGCAGTAGAGTTTCCTGCTGTTTCTTGCAGCCAAGGTATCCATTAAAGAGCTGGCACAGCTTCCCAGGGCACATTAGAAATGGCCGTTACTAAACACACTATCTCTTCTTCCTTCATACAGATAATACTGCTTTAATTGATCAGTCATCCCTACTGTGTTCAGCTGGGGCCAAGGGAACTGGAAAGCATGAACTGCTGCTGTACATGTTATAGAAGTGTCTCCTGATGAGCAAATACAACATGGATTTTTTAGGCTGAAAATGTATTTTCCAGGTTATTAGTTCCTTTTACTGTTTTATGCCTAAAGTGGGAAAGTTTGGACTCAATACCCCAAGCTGTCTGGAACTCAAAGGTTCACTGCTTTGCTCTAGGGAAATACGGATCTCAGCTGGCCAACATGATGAATTGCTTTTTGTTATGCTCTTCTCAGACCTTTCAAAGTACTGCAGATTAAAATCAAGAGAGCCCAGGAGAAATCAGAAATTCGAACAGGTCAGAAGCTGTTGAACTGAGTGAAGTAAAAAAAAAAAAAGACATGAAAGCTCCACTACTCATTAAGTTGCCTTACTAATTTCTATCACAGTCTCCCTCTATGTAACATACTGTCTTTTTTAAATTTAGTCATGTAGTGAGAGTACAAATAAACATATGGATAGTACTATCCTGAGTGCAAGACCTAGAAAATTCTATTCAAAGTTGTGTAATTTAAGTAACTACTTGACCTAGAACAGAGTAGAATCTTTTCTTGCCTTATTATCAGTTATTACCTATTTTAATCTGAAAACAAATGGGTCATGAAAGACTTAAAGAGAACAGGTAAAGGTAATAACAGGATGCAGTGCCCAGTGGAGAGAAGTGGGATTCTTATCTATCTCATATCATAAACTATGCTTTAATTGATAAGGCTTATTCTATTTTCTTTCTAATAACTAATTTAATGAGAATAAAGACTTTTCCTCATAATGAATTGTCAAGTTGTCAAAGCATATATGTTGAGAGAATAAATGATACAGTTAAGTCAAACATACTCGAAGTCAGATGGACTGTAATTTGGTGAAAATTATTTGGGACTATGAAAATTATATGAATAATTATTCGAAGACTATGCCAGTGATGATAAACTTAATGTGAGGAAATGAATAAAGGTTGCAATGAATGGTTCAAAATTCAAAGTCACACAGGAAGCCCTAATTCAACTCTGGTAGCCCTAGCACAAAACAAAAGTCAACACAAAACAATAGTCTTTACAAAAGAAGGGAGACCAGCAAGGCCTGGTAAAAATAGCAGAAGTCAGAATAGTAAGCATAATGTATTATGGACAGATATGAAGTTGTCACAGAAAAAAATAATAGCAAAAAATATAAGCTAATAACTCTGATGAACATAGATGGAAATATCTTCATCAAAATACTAGCAACTAAATTCACCAGCATGTTAAAAGGTTTATACACCATGATTAGCTTGCCACTTAAATGCAAATATGACTTAACATATGCAAATCAATTTTCTATGATGCATCACACTAAAAGTGAAGGTTTAGAATCCTGCGGTAATCTTAATAAATACAGAAAAACTATTTGACAAAATTCAATGTCCTGTTGCAATAATACTTTTTGATGAAATCAAGCATGTGAGGATTGTTGCTGGTCAAGAAAATAAAGATCACGTAGGAGTAAATCCATGGGTAAGCATCCAATGATAAAGAGTTATAAGCATTTACTATGAACAGAAAGACGAAAAGTGGAAAACAATTATGATCACACACTGAATTTAGTACTGAAAGTTGTGGCCAGAACAATTAGGCATGATAAAAAAAAATTTAAACATATACTAATCAAAAGGAAGAGATAAACCTTTTGGTTTGAGGATGACACAATTTTATATTTAGAAAACCCTGTAAACTATATCCAAAAATTCGTGAAAATAAAAAACTCAGCAAAGTGACAATATATAAAAAATACATATATAAAGAACAATCAGTTGTTTCTACCTATTAAAAGAATGAACTTCCAAGAAAATTAAATAGAGCATCATTTTTTAAAGTAACAAAAAACCCACATAGGAATACACTTATCCAAGCAGGTTAAAGATCTGCATAATATCAATAAGACGTCAACAAAAGGTAGCTGTGAGAACAAGCATATATGGGAAATATGGAAATATCTTGATTTTATGAAGATACATGCTGTATGTATACTGAGAAGTAACAAACAGACCCAGTGCTAAGATTCAAAATGTGTATTGTATAACAACAGAAAGCAGTAATAGGATTCACACAAAACTAAAAAGGACCCAGGATTTTCGCATCGATTTTGAGTAAATGAAGTTGGAGTCACTGTTCCACCTGATGCTAAGTATACCATAAAAATTTAGGGATTGAAACAGCATGGTATTGACATAAAACAGACCTATAGGCTAGGAGAACACAAAGAGAATCTACAAATTTGTAGAAAATCATCTTTAACAAAAAAAAATGAAAAAAATAAGGTGGGTATGAGGGGATGAACCTTTAATAGACCAAGGCTGGAAGATTTTATCACATTCGAGAACACACTGGCCTATCTATATACCTCCTGGGAAGCACACAGAGAGCTTGTCTTCAATAAAATGTCCAAAGCACAAAGCAAAAAACCAAAAATTTGAAGAATAGAATATTATCTACAAAAATTATGTTGGGAAAATTGATTATCTTACACAGATTAATGAAATTTGGGCTTTTCCTTAATTGATATACAAAATCAACTTATAATGGTTAAAGACTTAAATATAAAACTTGAAACTATAAAAATAGAGAAAATAACCAGGATAAAATTTTTAACATTAGTCTGAACAATGATATTTTGTACATTACCTTAAATGCACAAAGAAAAAGAAAAACAAAAGTAAACAAAATATAGATAAAAGAGACTGCAGAAAATAAGATACCACCTTATAACAAAAAGAAAATTAATTATATGGACAAGTTAATGACAAGAGAAAATATCTTTGAACTATGTATGGTGTGTGCGTGTGTGTGTGTGTGTGTGTGTGTGTGTGTGTAAGGATCTGCTATGATGTAAACAATAATTAATAATAGTGATAGTGAACAATTCCAACTACCCAGTTAAAGATAAGAAAAGACCTGAAAAGTCATGTCTTCTAAAGACATCAAATAAATAGCTACATTATGATGTGGGAGATTATGTATGCTGTGAATATTTTTTATTGCCATTGGTTAATAGAGGCTGCTTTTGGCCAATGGCTTAACAAAGTAAAGCCAAACTGAAAGAAATATAGAGAGAGAGTAGGCAGTGACAGAGAGAAGCAATATAGCCGCCTGCAGAAGACAGTTGAACCAGAACTTTGCCAGTAAGCCATAGTCACGTGATGATACACAGATTAACAGAAATGGGATAATTTAAGATATAAGAGTTAGCTATTGGCCAAACATTATTGCAGTCAATACATATTTCTATAATTTTTTGGGAGTCAGGGAAGCTGGGAAACATACAAGCAGCCTCCCCCTACAATATTAAATCAGGTTTTTGGTTTTTTTTACTGTGACAAAACACTTGAGAAAATCAACTTTACAAAGGAAGAAAGGCTTATTGGTATGAAGTAGCCTGTTTCAGGGCTTAGGCCATGACCAACTGATTCCGTTCTTTTTTGGCTTACAGTAAGATGAAACAAATAAAGGGGAATCTGTAATATAACAAAGCGAATCATTTATGGTGCATGGAAGAACAGAAAATAAAAGGAAGGACTTGGTTCCCTAACTCCCCTTTAAGTCATGCCCTAATAACTTAGCTCTCTGGAAGAACTCATCTCCTTAAAGATGTTCTAATATCTCCAAACAGCATTACAGGCTGACAGCTAAGCATACACAGCATATCCTTTGTATAATCTGCAGATCTACATAATAAAGGTCAAAAATTTGTAGGAGGATGCTGCTTGTTCATCCTGGCCACCCAGAAACTATATTAATTAAAACACTGTTTGGCACATTAGCTCTAGCTTCTTATTGGCTAACTCTTCTATTAATTTGACCATTTCTATTAATCTGTATATCGCTACATGGCAGTGGCTTACCAGCAAAGATTCGGCATGTCTGATTCTGGTGGCTCCATGGCATCTCTCTGACTCTGCCTTCTTCCTCCCAGCATTCTGTTTAATTTTCCCTGCCTACCTAAGTTCTGCCCTATTAACAGGCTACTTCAGTTTCTTTATTCATTAATAGTAATGACAGCACACAGAGGGGACTACCACATCAAAAATTATATTTTGAAAATGCTCAAAAACAACAAATTTCAGAGAAAATTAAGTCAAAATCACAGCGAGATATAACCACATTCCCATTAGGATGGTTATTATCAAAAGGACACATTTGCGTACTGCTAGTAGAAATGTAAATTGGTGTAAGAAACATGAGAGGTTCTGAAATCATTAAAAACAGCAAAAGAAAATCATATGAAACAGCACCTCAGCATGGGTATAAAGTAAAATGAGTAACTTGAAGACATATATGTAGTCAAACTGCAGCATTTTTCACAATGTCCGGAGAGTAATTAACTTATCTGTTTTCAAATTAATACATAAGGCATTAAAATAGAGAGTTTGCCCACATACACACACATAAACATACTACTAACACTACCACCAATATAATGTATGTTTGCTTCAGTCATAAAACAAAGAAAATTTGTAACACAAAACTGAAGGATACTCTGGTAAGCTCAAATAGCCAAACACAGGACAAATGTTATGAAGTTTTATAATCTTTCATAAATATAATATTCAAAATTATGAAAGCTGTAGAAGCAGAGAGAGTGTGACAGCATTTTCCCAGGGCCTTGATGTGAGGAAAGGGATGACGGCTTAAAAACTATTAATTTTAGTCAAGAAGGCTAGGTTCCAGAGTGCAAATATACAGTATAAAGAACCAAGTAATAGGACTATATTATATACAAAAATTTCTAATTACTGACCTTAAATTTAGCCATCACATACAAATGAGAATAGTAAAGGCTCTAAAAATATGCTAATTATTTGATGATGCCAATTAGTTTATGATGTCTCTATGTACATGTACATATCAAAACATGTTACAGACTTTATGTATAAGTAAGTTACATTTGGTAATTATATTTCAATGCAGGTGTGATTCAGGATTCCTTCCTGTATGCTATGAATATGTTTTGTTACCACTGGTTAATAAAGAAGCTGCTTTGGCCTATGGCAGTGTGTAACTGAAGAATGTTTGTTTGTTTCCTGACTAGTCTGCTCCGAATTATCACGCAGAAACTATATTAATTACAACACTACTTGGCCTATTAGCTCAGGCTTCTTATTAACTAACTCTTACATCTTAAATTAACCCATTTCTATTAATCTGTACATTGGCATGAGGCTGTGGCTTTCTGGTAAAGATCCTGCAGGCATCTACTCCTTTGGCAGCTACATGGCATCTCTCTGACTCTGCCTCCTCTCTCTATATATATCTTTTCCAGCCTGGCTATATTCTGCCCTGCTATAGGCTGAAGCAGCTTTTTTATTCCAATGGTAGTAAAACATATTCATAGCATACAGAGGGGAATCCCACATCAGCAAAGCAAAATATAGGTAGGAGGGAAAACTAAACTGAATGCAGGGAGAAAAAAGGCAGAGTCAGGTAGACACTATGTAGCTGCCAAAGGAGAAAGATGCCAGAGTATTGCCAATAGGCCACAGCCTGTGACAATACACAGATTGATAGGAATGGGTTAATTTGGGATGTAAGGGCTAGCAAGAAATATGCCTGAGCCACTGGCCCATGTTGTAATTAATATAGTTTCTTTGTGATTACTTGGGTCTGGGTGGCTGGGAAATGAAAGCACAGTCTCTATTTACACAGGTGAGAAGGATAAAAAGCTAGATGGGGCACCGAACAGAACAATGAGCTCGAGATTGCTCTAGGTTTCTTCAGGGTTGTTTAAGTTCAAGGTGATCAAACCATCCTCTCCAAATTCAGTGTTAAATTATTATTTTAAATTTAATTATTTAAATTATTAATTTAAATAATTAAATTCACCTAATTACTTCAGTTGCAGACATTGTAGGTAGTACAGGATAATGCTTTAACATTAATAGCAAGTGTAGATGTTTTTCTAGTCACAATCTTTAATACTATTTCAAATAAAAGTAAGAATATCACCTCTGGTATATTATAAAATTCATATATCTGAAGAAGTAGTCACACACTGCAAACAGAATCATCTCTCTGCAGTTCAAGCTTCCAGTGAAAATGCAGAGCATCATTATGCCTCAGGATGACTCTGAGACTTTCCCAGTGGAAAAGAGCATGCCTAGATTTTATTACTTTACATCTCCCTGAAGTATTCTACGTACTACTTTTATTAGCATAGTGTTTTACAATTAATGATAAATATGCTACTTAGATTCTTGAATATAAGTGGGTCATGCTGAAATGAACAAACCCAAACATGATATTATAGCTGTAGGGTGTGAAACTTCTGTGGTTTTTTTGTTTTGTTTTATTTTTAAAATCAATATTTTTCTCATTCTATTTTACCAATCACAGTTTCCTCTCCCTTCCTTCCTCCTGTTCCCCCACTTTCCACCATTGATTTACCTAAAATTTTCATGATTTCCTTTTTCCTTATGGCTGAATAGCCATTATATGTGTCACATTTACCTTATCAATCCATTGAAGGACACTTAGGTTGTTTCCATTTCCTGACTATTGTAAATACAACACCTATAAACATTACATAGAAATTATTCATGGGTTAGGATAGAATACTCTTTGGACATATGACAAAGTGTGGTATAGCTGGGTCATTTATTTTTTTTAATTTATTTATTTATTAAGGATTTCTGCCTCCTCCCCGCCACCGCCTCCCATTTCCCTCCCCCTCCCCCATCAAGTCCCTCTCCCTCATCAGCTTGAAGAGCAATCAGGGTTCCTGACCTGTGGGAAGTCCAAGGACCGCCCACCTCCAT
>NC_022027.1:27454513-27462469 GCF_000317375.1 Microtus ochrogaster
CGGTGTGAGATGGTATCTTAAAGTTGTCTTGATTTGCATTTCCCTGATCGCTAAGGAAGTTGAGCATGACCTTAAGTGTCTTTTGGCCATTTGAAGTTCTTCCGTTGAGAATTCTCTGTTCAGCTCAGTGCCCCATTTTATAATTGGGTTGATTAGCCTTTATTTTTAGTTTTTGATTTTTCTCCAATACTAGTTTCCACAGGAGTAAAAAAAAATTACATTTCAACCAACAGTGAATGATGGTCCTTACCATCATTACCTTACCAGCATCTGTTGACAGTTGATTTACTGATCTTGTCCGTTATGATCAGAGTAAAGGAAATCTCAAAATCATTTTAATTTGCATTTCCCTAATTGCTAAAAGTGATGAACAACTTTTGAGGTGTTTCTCAGCAATTTTTAATTCTTCCATTGAGAATTCTGTTTAGATCCCTACCCCATTTTTTAATTTAATTTCTTACATACCAGCCACAGTTTCCCCTCCCTCCTCTCCTCTCATTCTTCTCTCCCACCTCCCTTCTATCCCCCCATCCACCCCTCTTCAGTCTCCATTCAGAAGGAGTAAGTCAACAAACCTAGACCTTTTTTGTTTCAGTTACCAAAATAACGCCTATAACATAAAAAAAGTGCTATGGATAAAAACAAAGGAAAATGGGAATGGGGATATTATTAAGAAGTCTATATAAACCTGGCAGTGGTGGCATACACCTTTAATCCCAGTGCTCAGGAGGCAGAGGCAGGAAGATCTCTGTGAGTTCGAGGCCAGCCTAGTCTACAAGAGTTAGTTCCAGGTCAGCCACCAAAGCTACACAGAGAAACAAAAACAAATAAACAAACAACAAAAAAAAAGAAGAGTCTATATAGCTTGGAATGCAGTGTTTAAGAAAAGCCTCTCTGACAACATGGAAAGAAATATATAGGGCATGTACCACTTGGTTGTCTAGAGAAAAGGCTTCAAGCAGAGTACAAAATGTTTAGAGCAGAGTAGGCTCTATGTTTCCCATAAACAAAGTCCAGTGCAGCTGGAAGAACAGTGGACAAGGTATGTAGGTAGAATTTAGAGAAGACAGACAAGGTGTAAAAGAGAATGAATAGCAATAAAGGATTTTGTTCAAGGTGCAGCAAATTTCGGAATGTTAATGTTGCAAAATCTTAGTTGAAACCTTAGTACCCAATATGCTTCTGGGGAAAAAGTTATCAATCAAGAGGTTCCATACAAATGAGACTGTTACTCTAACAAAAGGAATCCTAAAGACTTCTGTGCTTCTTCTATGTAAAAATAGGGCAAAGAGTTATCATTAAACAAGGATATATTGTGTTACAACCACAAAAATAGACTAAGGAACTCAGTAAGAAATCACTGGAAAGTAATAAGCAGAGGCATGGCCAATAATTAGAACCTAAACTCTTCACTGACTACTCAGTGCAAAAAAAGATAAATGCAAAGGTAGAAGGAAGCAGGATAAATATACTTGCTTGACATTTTATTAGCCAAAACTAGTAAATAATATGATCAAACCAGACACAGAGCACAAAAGGCCATTCCACCTACAGGAAAAGCTAGGCATACTGTAAAAATGAGAATTCACAATTCTGTTTTAGGAATGTAGGGAATGAAGGAGAAAAATAATACAATTTGTTTATTTGCATTTAAATTCCCAGGACCAGATGAGTTCATCAAACAAGTGAGTACAAAAAGAAAAATGAAAAAAAATTACTATATCACTCAATTACAAAAATGATGAATAAATAAGAACCTGCCAGAGGCATCAAAAAAGAGGCTACCAGTAAAGAGAAAAGCACTAGAAAAGTCAACTAGGAGACAGAGAAGGAATTGCAAGGAAAAGATATAATCAATGACTAATTAAGTTGGCTAAAGAATGTGCTTTAGGTTTAGTAACAGTAATACACAAACCTTTAGAGCTGGACAAGGGACATTTGACCAAAATAAAAGGAGTACAAATTTTGAACACTTTTAAAAAATAAATGGTACTACCCAGGAGGGAAGAAAAGGAGGGTGGGGGGAGAAAAAAAGATGAGGAAGAGGAAAAATGATGGGAAGTAGGGAGAATGAATATGAACTGGTCTGTAAAGAAAAATAATACCATGTATATTCTTTCTGATTTTGGAATTATCCAATAGGAAAAAGAAAACCAGAAAATTACCAGTATGAGGTCACTAACGTCACAAAAGATAGAGAAATCTTGGGATCAAATGGAAGTACTAGTCTCCTAGAGGAAAAGGGACTAGACCCAGTTTTTCTAAGAAATGAAAAGCAGAGCACTATGGTAGAGCCATACATGACAAGGTGTAAATAGCCATGTGACTTCAGGCAACCATCAAATTTCTTAGTGTCATCACTTCTTCCTTAACAGATGGACATGTCACAGGAATTTACAAGTAAAGGTTATAAAGAATATTAAATGATGTATCTACTTTTGACCCCAGATTAGTTCTATTTCCACTTTTTTCTTTTTCCTGTACTTATGTTTTATCTGCCATATAATAAAAATTCAGCAAATGTGGAGTCAGAGAGATGCCTTAGCAGTTAAGAGAACTAGCTGCTCTTCGGATCCAGGTTGGTACCTACTGCCAACCTAGAGATTCACAACCATCTGAAACTCTAATTCCAGAAGAATCCTGCAAGGTCCAGGTACACATGTGTTGCGACAGATACTTGGGCAAGCAAAACACATATACATATAAAATAATAAAAATAAAAACAAATAAATTATTAATTGTGACCTTTTACTACAAACACCAGTTAATTTTAACACAACTTTCATTTTGGTATAAAATATTCTCTTTCTCAACAAAGATAAAGGGGATTTCTCTGTAACTAGGATTGGTAGAGAAGGGAGGGGTATAGAAAACAAGCAATATTGAAGTTAAATTTTACAACAGTTACTTCAGAAATGACAGAATTCTTTCCTGAAGACTATATGACCACAACAGTAGCATCTCACAACATCATCTCTGCTCACATTTCTCCTAGATGGAGAAATGCTACACAAATATCTCACTACAGTCACTGATTTGCCTTAATCAAAATATAGTAATAATATGCATTGTAAAAACCAGTTTATCTTCCAAATTTTTATGTTATCAGTATTTTCTCCCAGAAATGCTGCAACTATACATAAATTTATGCACATTTTCTGTTTCATTATTTTTTATAACCATCCAACCAAGATGTTCATAGACCAAGTAAAATAAACACTGTACATAAAATTCAATTATGAATGACCTACTTAAATAGTTTCTCCATGTTACTCAAATTAAAAAATAAGTATTTAATGCTAATGTATCAGATGAAGCATATAGAAGCAGTAGACATTTTTAAATATAGCTTATGCCTTGCATATTTAATCACATCGGCTGATGATCTACTGAATAATTTGATATATCAATTAGTGCTATCAGCATTAAAGTATCTGCTAGTATTTTTAGCATCTGTTATTGCAGCTAATAGAATAACCAACGAGGCAAAAATCTTCACCTTAGGAATTCAGTGGAGATCTCTTGTCAAAAGATAGCCTTCTATACTGTAAGCACTATTCAGATACAATAAGGAAGCTTTCAGAATTCTATGACAGCACCATTTATTTATCCTTTCAACCAGATACTTAAATGATCTCCTTATCCTGGATACTGCAGAGAATGCTGTGATGAATCAAGGTGGGGGGCATATTTTTAGTAAGGTGGTGATTTCGTTTCCCATGAGTAAATAGGCAGAAAAGAAATTGCAGGATCATATGGAAACTCTATTTTTAAATTCTCTAGGTAACTTGCTATTTTCTACAATTGTTGTACCCAACTACAGTTTGCCATAGATATACCAGAGTTCCCTTTCTCCATACTTCCATCAACACTCTTCCTTTTGATAATAGAAATTTCAAAAGAAAAGAGGTATGAAATGTAAATACACTCAAATACACAGAAGTAATGAGCAGGAGGCAGTTCAGTTATCACAAGATGGCATGAGAGGGCTATTGTTACAGCTTCACAGCACTTCAATGTCTCATTCTGCTAAGGAAGGAGCGGAAGGAATGATGAGTCTTGGCATCACTGTAGAATGTTGTTCAATAGCACTAGCTGCATTCATTTAGAGATTATGAGAAATAGTGCTTCAGACTTCATTAGTACAGTTGAAGACATTAACTATAACTCAATGCTACATAAGGACATCTATTATATGCCTTATCTATAAGTATCTTTCTAGCCTCAGCAAAAATTCGTGGCTTGTGGTAAGCACTTAGTATTGGCTGAATTAATTTGAAGGTAAAAGTGCAATATAAGTACTGAAAACAAAAACCTAAACACTATGTGTAGGCTGTGGGATGCAGAACTTTATTAGGAAGAAAATATTTGAGATGAGAAATCAAAAGGTAGTCTGACAGGATCTTGATATACATACATCTCATCACCTGCTGCCTGACCTTAGGAAGTCTAGGCTGAATGGAGATGGACTCCCCACTACATCATCCTTTCCATGTTTATGTCTATTTCCTTGAGTCGATGTAACATTTCACAGATTTTACTTATACAGTTGCTGATCCCATATCATCCCACCATTTAAAGTGTGAATTTCTCCCTCATTCACTTTCTTTCAGGTCACTGTTTCCCATCCCTGCTTTCTCTGGAGATAATGGCCTCTTTTAGTATAACTGCTGTACACACACACACACCACATATACAAACACACATAAACAACTCCAGTAATGTTGGAAAATACTGTTCCCAAGGGATCAGCCCCCTACTTGTCATCCAACAATAAGTGTTCAACCCTGAAATCATATATGCATATAATGATATATATATATATTGCTTATATATAAGCAATACTAATACTCAATAGTGGATTGATTGAGCAGGCTGTATTTATATGGTATATAAATACAAATGATCATATATTTTCTTTATATATTATATAAAACATATTTTCTTCTAAAATGTTACAAAAACAAGTAAAATTAAAACAAATGTAATGATAAACTAACATTTTCAGTTTAAAAGTGCTATATAAAGTAGTACTAATTCATGAATAACAATATTATTTCTAATTTGATGCAACTAGGTCATCAATGATCCATAGAACAAATTTACTTAGACTCAGGAAAACAGCAAAACTTACATGTGGAGACTACCACTTCAAAGTGCACTATGCTGAAGGTTCCCCAAATATCTGCTTGCTCTATTTCCCAGTATAAGTTATCGCTGGTATGTCCTAGCTTAGTATTTCTTTGGGATTCCTCACACACTGAGGCCAGTTCTTCCATAGCGTAACAAAATGAAGCTGAAGATAATAGGAAAACTTTACAGGACTTCATTTCATGGTCTGTGAATCCAGTCAGCACTTAAACATTGGGAGCTTTATCAGCTCATGTATGGATTTTCAGTGCTACTTTTTTTTTTTCGCGTTTTCAGTGGATTCTCTGACTACTCACCTGCCTGTAATTCCAACAAACGAAACCAAATATAGGAAAGTTCAAGAGAAACAACCAAACATGCTTTGAAATCTGACAACAGAACAGGTCAATCCTGAGCCTCCCAGCTCCTATGGCACTGAAGAACTAAAATAGCAATCGCAAAAAGAAAGAAGAAAAAAGGAAGGAAGGAAGGAAGGAAGGAAGGAAGGAAGGAAGGAAGGAAGGAAGGAAGGAAGGAAGGACAAAAAAGAATTCCACATCAAAGGCCACATGTTAAGAAACTCCTGTCTACTAATGTTGAAGATAATTGTTTAGTGAAAAGTTATTTTTTGAATTTTCAAATTCCCTGAACTATGACTGCTCATTACCACAGAAACTCAAAATTTCTGATAGATCATTTCTATTTGTAATATTAGCAATGACCTGAATCACTGGGGGTAAAATCAAATTAGAAGAAACAAGATTATATATTTTAACTAATCAAAATGGGAGGGGGGATGGATTTTTACATAAATAAACAACTAATGTTTCATTTTTTATTTTATAATTTAAAACAATCTTTTTTAATTTTATATACCAATTCCAGTTCCCTCTCCCTCTCCTCCTCCTTACATACCCACCTTCTCCCTACCCTACCCCACTTCCATCCACTCTTCAGAGCTGGTGAGGCCTCCCATGGGGAGTCAACAATGTCTGTCTTAACAGTTGGGGCAGGACCAAGGCCCTCCCCACTAGACTGATCAAGGTATCCTTCCATAGGGAATGGGTTCCAAAAAGCTAGTCATGCACTAGGGATAAATACTGGTTTTACTGCTAGTTGTGCCACATACTGCCTAGGCCACACAACTGTCACCCACATTCAGAGGGCCTAGTTCAGTCTTATGCAGGTTCCCCCGCTGTTAGTCCAGAGTCAACGAGCTCCCACTAGCTGGGGTCATCTGTTTCTGTGGGTTTCCACATCATGGCCTTAACCCCTGTGGTCATAATATCACTCCTCCCTTTTCACAACTGGACTCAGGGAAGAAGCTAAGAGAGACAGACATACAAGGATCCCCTACAGAAGTTTCATTCTTAAATCTTTAAATGTTGGATTTCAAGAAAAGAAGAATGCTCAGGAATAGGCACTTTAAAAATAAAAATATTTTAGCTCTTTCACCTCCAGAAACCTTGAGCCTGTTGCTATAAAGTAATTCAAGTTATACTTTGGGGGACGATTGACTTTACAGATAAAATTAAGTTTATTCTGGTAGCATTCAGACATTTCAACGTAGGTACCAAACTCAAAATTTTAAAATATGATCATGATCTAATGTAAATAATATTACTTTTAACAAAAATTTTCTTATGAAGAGTTAAATCCTAGGGTTATTGGCACATTTTCCACTTCCTCTTTACCCAGTAAATAAGAAATTCCATTGTGTACTTCAATTCATCTCATAAAAGTTTTTATGCCTTATTCCTGAAATTGTAATTCTTTGTACCATTCAGCCAGGTTTTTAACTAGAAGTAATATCAGGAAAGGCGGCACATGACTTCCTATAATTCTAATATAAGTAATGCTATCTTGAAGAAAAGTGATTGATTTTACATTAAGTTTTTAGGGGAATTTTACTAGTCTTAACTTTTTTTTTACTCACCTCATTAACATTGCATTACAAACAACTTTCTGGTAAATAATTTTAGAATTTTCTTGGATGTACTTTTCATTTACTGAGCTGTGATCCAAGGCTGAGTTGCAGAGGGACGAGAGGATTCCATGATCAAGGGTTGAGAGTAAGTTTTCTGACACTCAGTTCAATAGAGCAAGAAGCTAAGCCCATACTTCTGTCTTCTTCCTGTGCAACACTCCTCTCACATTTTCTCAATTAAGGGAGCAGTATCTGCTTAAGACTTTCTCTGGGAGAACAAACTCATACAGCCAATAGCTGTATTCTCATTCAATCCAAAGGCAGCAGAGTCCATCACTGCTAACCCTCTTTCCTAAGTGTTCTGGTTTGGTTTCAGTGCCTCTTGCCAGTTTCTCAAGCCGGCACTACATGCTACAGGGAAAGATGGAACCTTTCTTTTTTTTCTGATATTTATGTGATTGCACGTGCATGCACTGACCCTCCATCGCGGTGTGTGAAGGTCAGAGGACATTACAAGGACATGGTTATCTCCTTCTGTCACGTGGCTAACAATTTTTCCCTGCTGACCCAACTCACCAGCCTTCTTTCAGTAAATTTTTAATCTTGGTTTGACATATACTACTGAAACAAGATACAGCTCAGATACAGTTAGAGCCAAAGAGGATGTTTTACTTTATGTTGATGAGAGATTTGATCACATTTATGTGTACGCTCCACATATATTCCTGGTACCTTCAGAGGTCTTAGGAGAGTAACAGATCCTGTGAAAGTGGAGTAACAAATGGTTGTGAGCTATCATGTGGGTGATAGAAATCAAACCTAGGTTTCCTGGAAAAGCAACCAGTTTTCTCTCTCTCTCTCTCTCTCTCTCTCTCTCTCTCTCTCTCTCTCTCTCTCTC
>NC_022027.1:27462569-27466406 GCF_000317375.1 Microtus ochrogaster
CACACACACACACACACCCCAAAGAGGATTCTAGACAGTTAATATTCCAGTTACCTAAATGCTCTTAATATTTGAATATCAGCTATTGAGAATTATATGCTACTAAAATTTAGAGGCCTTCTATATCTATATAATCACTCCCTTCAAAGGTTAAAAATGCATTTTTGAATGTGCTGGTTCTATAAACATTAAAAAAAATTCAAAGGATGCTTAATTAAGATACTGGGACCTATTTTCATCAAAATAGGCATGATAATCTCACTCAATTATTTATTGATTCCCCCAAACTACTATTTCAGAGTGACGGTCTAAATAGGAGACACATACCTAACAGCTCTGAGCTGCTACAGATGATACCACTAAGTCTCAAACGTATCTAAGCACATTCACCGGGTCTGAAATATCAATGGTTGATAAGAATGCTGTTGGGAGGCCATGCAAACAGCATGTAAGTCAATCATAATAGGGGACTTTGAGATTTGGGGGCAAAGCCAAAATATTCCTTTAAGGACCATCGGTTAGAATTTAGTAGAGATAGCATATTTTACAATGCACAAATCACTGTGTTCCTATACAAACTCCACTGTCTGTTATCAACTGGGGATTTGCTAACCTATTAAGCCATAAAACTGGCAGTCATGAGAACACTCCATAATCAAAGTGGTATGTATGTGGTCATGGCTAAAGTAAGCTTAAAAGGCAAAAGTAACATGAAGTAGTGGTCCAAACAACCATGGCCTCATCTAATCCACTGCCATCTCTCTCCTGGCCTGCAGGAAACTGGTTTCATGAGAGATTTGATGCCATCAAAGTTTAGGCCTAGGAGTACTTAAAAAGGGTCCAAACTTAGTGCCTTTTATTATTGCCACTGGTTTCCCATGCATCTTTTTAACAAAGAATTGAAGATTTTGACAATGACCAAGGGACTGGTACAAACTTTAACATGTTCTGAATGTGTACTAAGTATGGTGACACGAACCTGTAATTTTAACAATTTTGAGGTGGATGTTCAATTAGGATTTCAAGGCTAGCTTCAACTACCTAAGACTCCATCTCATTTTTTAAGGCACAAATAACAAGCAGTAAGTTCTACATAGAGTGTTAATAGGCCAACGGCCATCCCTCAATTGGCAGGTGCCATCCAACCTAACAGTGCCTCTAAAATGTATTTGAATAGGTGGTTTGCATTCTAAGCACATGTTTACCCAGTAGGTATAACTAAAAGACTCTCTTGGGAGCTATGTTGTGGTTTAGGATGAATGCATTGGAGGGAGGAAACTTGCAAGACAAAACAAAAAATTCAGGTCAGGTAGGTTCTTGTACCATCTCTTTCAGCACTTTTGGAAGTCTCTCTCAGCATGGCAGGAACTTTTATGAAGGCAGGTTCTATGGCTCCTTTCCTGTAATATCAACTGAATGTTGGATAAATTATGTATATCAAATAATTCCACGGTATTAACACTGCTTTGCTTCTGGCACATGGTTCTAAAGAGATCAGACAATCATCCATCAGTGCACAGCACGTTTCACTTGACAGAGGAAAAGGGGCAGGCACCGCTGTAGTCTACTGGAGGAATTCCACTTAGGAGTCAGCTTTCCAAAGCTCCTGAATAAAGCAGAGGCACAAAACAAGGTTCACACATGCTTCGTTCTTGGGTTTATTTAGTAAGAGAAGTCTGAGGAAAGGACAATGGAAGGCTATAAGACTTGCTGAAATCATCCTAACTTCCCACAGTGATGCTACTGGCAGGCCAGGGATGGGTGAGCTGAGGAGCTCCTGCTATGAACCTGTGAGGAGAGTGCACCGGCAGAGGGTCCCCAGGAAGCTTTAGAATAGGCTGTTTTTTAATTAAAAGGAACCTGACTAAGCCCCACATTCTCATCCCACAGGCATAGGATGAATTAAATGCATATTTTCTTTAAGATATTCCACAAAGTTCCTTAACAACCACTATCTATGGTAAACAACTTTGTCTTGCTCTAAAAAAAGATACATCCTCATTTTACTCTTAAGGGAATTTTCCAATAGTCACATAGAAGCTTGTAATTCAATGGATTATGATAGTCTAACAATCTTAACAAAGCTACTAAACTAATATATTAATAATTTGAAGCTTTCTTCATTCTCTATCCCTTACCAGTACAAAGCAAACAACAACAACAAAAAATCATAATTACACCTTAGAAAACACAGGAAATGAAATCATGTTACATTCTGGAGCATGGTCGTCAGTAAAAAGTTATATTTATATTAAAATTGTTTTCATCTTTACTGAAATTCTGGCTTCTTTTCACTAGCCCCGTCACTATGCTACAGTGGCCACACTTTCTCATTGAATAGCCCAATTCATTCGCCAGTTGTTTCTCACAGATCCTCATCACTCTTGCATCCATTTTCCCTTAAGCATCTCAGACAATGCAATCATATTTTTATATTGTCTCCTATTTTCTCTCTAAAATTGTTTAATATTTATCAAAGTTTAGCACATGTATGTCATTTGGTCACTTTCAGAACTGTTTTTATTTCCTGACCACAATAACTCCTGATCTTTTTTTTTATTGTTTTTTTCCCTACCTTCCAAGAGATAAAGCATTTCACAGAGAAAGTTAAGGATAAATTAAGTCTTACCCTTTAATCTCATATTTTAAAAATGAGAGTGAGACTTCCTAGTGCTGTTATCATTGAACCATGTCCTCGTGGTATTTATGTGCTTTGGGCTAATAAAATATCAGCAATCAAGAACTAAGATCTACATATTAAGTGAATGCATATGTAAATACATGAGAATACTTAAGACGATCACATATCTAAGAATCAATCATATGGTTTACTGCAGGGATCTACATCTACAATTCTCATCTTAATTTTGCTCAAGGCATTGCTAATGGTAACACTGGTGAAAGACAAAGACAAGAAATTGCAAATAAAAGAGCTATACCCACTTGAAAAAAATATTGCTTACATGATATTTTGGTTAATTTTTTTCTCTTCTTTATATTACTTGGGTCTACATTCAGCTACACATAATGATCCCTTTGTCACAACCCTTCATTGATTTTTACCAAATCTCTAAATTCTATAATCCCTAATCTACTCATACAACTTTCTATTTCTATTAGATAGTACTTCAAAAACTCAACAAAATAAAAGAAATATGCTTACATATTTCAAATAAGTCTAGCTATTTAAAGAGATGAGGAAGCATAAACAATCTGCTATAAAACATCTTGAAAGCTCTTATATGATCACCTTGAGTTTAAGTTTCTTTGATTATAAGTCTTGCTTTTTATTTACAGATCAAAATCACCACAATTCTGTTGCATTTACCCATTTTTGTCAGTTTGAAATGTAGCTAATTGTTTGCTGTTTTGTAGGTAAGAAGAAAGAAGATTTTAGCGTGCCATGTTGCTGACAAGATGCTTTAAAAATGAATATAGTTCAAAATGCAGAGAATAAAATTCTATTTAATTTCATAACTATTTCAAATATTTAAAGTTGGATTTAAAATATAGTAAATTTACTCTGAGATATAATGTACTCTGAGATATATAAATCAAGAATACCAAAAAATTAGTTTAATGCATTAGATAAGTAAATGGAGAGACTGACTGCTCCTATAAAAACGGACCCTAGTTGTAGGCTTCTGAAAGGAGTAGTGACGACGGAGGCAATGCATGCACAGTTTTTTTTTTTCAGGCATAGCACTTTTATTTATTTATTTATTTATTTATTTATTTATTTATTTATTTATTTATTAAAGATTTCTGTCTCTTCCCCCACCACTGCCTCCCATTTTCCTCCCCCTCGCCCAATCAAGTCTCCCTCCCTCGTCAGCC
>NC_022027.1:27467338-27509128 GCF_000317375.1 Microtus ochrogaster
TTAAAGTTGTCTTGATTTGCATTTCCCAGTTTTATTTTAAGCTGAGACATATATAACTGACATACATCACTTTTGCACACATTTAATTTACTGTTCATAACCACTCTTTTTGTAACAAATAACTGGCAGATGTCTACTCAGGAAGAAAATAATAAATAAAATTTAGTAAGCAAACAGTAGTCTCTATAGCATTATTAGGTAAATGTTAATATTGAGGTGAATTTAATAATGCCCATTTTTAGTCTTCTTTCCCAAGCTTTTGGATTGCCATCGATATTGAACCTCAGCACGTATTTCAGATCTATAATTCCATTTTGGTTTTCTATGCATTGCATAATTTTCTTCAGGCAAGAACTTGCTTTCTTATCTAAGTTTAATTCACAATAACCAGCAAGTAAAGGAAAAATGTCCCATAATGTATCTCTTTAACTGTATCTTTAATGTCATAATTGTAAACTAAAAAACATACATTCACACTGAATCAATGACAGAACTCATGAGTCATATCTGCTCTTATGACCTGTAACATAACAATTAACTGTTCTGCTTTTTAATAATTACACTTCTTTTCTATTTTAAAATTTTAATAAAATTTATGTGTGAAAATGTTTTGTCCTCTTATATGTCTGAGCACTACATGCAAGCCTGTTACCAGCAAAGGCTGAAAATGGTGATGGATCCTATGGAACTGAAGTCACAGATGATTGGAGCCACCATGTGGACATGGGAATCAAACAGTGCTATTAAACCATTCAGTCATCTCTGCAGCACCTACCCTCCCCCCTCAATAATTTCTATTTTGTGTACCTTGTGTTTAGCTTGCCCACACCTCTTCACTGCTTTGACCAATAAAATTTCAGAGTTTAGTTTAACTGCTAATAAAAGAACTCTGAACAAATTATAAGAGAGAATATTCCTGTTTGGCCATACAGATGCAGAAATGCAGATTCAGTATCACTCAAATGGCACATCAAAAATTTATGAGACACCATCAGTCATACTTCTCTGTCCAGGATGGAGGAATGCATAATCCTTTCATTATCTCATATTACAAGCATCTCTGATGGTATTGTTTGAGCAGAGGATTCTTATCAAGGCTGCAGAGAATGCTACAATGCTCTGTAAACATCCAGTTTCTTTAATGCCTAAAGAGTCTCTAAGAGAGTAGTTATTTTAGCAGGTAACACATTGTTTGACTAGTGAAAACATTAATTATATTTATACTTCTCTTTTGGAAGGGTATCAAACCATAAGAGGGTATTTCTTTTCTCTTTTATTCATGGACACAAAGTGGAATTTGTTGCTGTTTAGACTTTCTATGTGAATTCAGACTCTGAGTTTACCTTATTGAAAACAATCTGATGGCAATGGGTGAAGTGATTTTGCCTATATCCTTCACTCAATCAGCTTCTTCCAATCCATAAGACAATGAAATAAATATGAACAAAGTGTTTGGTTTAATTACATATTACAGTTAAGATATCATGACTATTTGTTATAATCCTGGATACACAAGAATTAAACAAAATACATCATGACATCCAGTATCTATAACTACATAAACCCTACTGAATCACCAAGTTGAACTTTAGTGGACTATTACTTTGATCTACCTTCAGTGTCCTTTCTTTATTGAACAGGAATGTGGAGATCTCCCCATTAAATGTCTCATGATAAAATTATTTATGTTACTGATTGTAACCTGGGTCATGCTTTAACTGGAACTAGTCCTATATATAAATAAAGACAACAAGATTCTAGGTAGGGTCTGCAGAGCCATGATGATTACCTGAAATTCTATTTTCAGCAAGGAAAATTATTTGTGGGTGTACAACTGTAACTAGAGGTTTCTCTTCCACCTACCAGTTCCCAAATAACCACTTGGAGGCTTAATATTACTTATAAATGTTTAGCCAATGGCTCAGGCTTATTATTACATAGCTATTTTTAAATTAACCCATATTTTTCGACCTATGCTTTGTCATATGGTTTGTGACTTGTTACTTCTTTTTTTATATAGACTGGCTGGTATCCTCTAGACTCCACCCTTCTTCTCCTGAATCTCTGATCAGATTCCCTGCCTTGATCAATCCTGCCTTGCCTTAGGCCAAGCAACTTTATTTATCAACCAATAAAAGCAACACATTCACAGCAAACATAAAGACCATCCCACAGCAACTTAATATCCTACTATCTTAATTAGGGTACCTATCACTGTGAAGAGACACCATGATTATGGCAACTCTTAAAAAAGAGAAAATTTTATTTTCATTACAATTTCAGAGATTCAGTCCATTATCATCATGGTGGAACATAGAGCATGATAGAAGACATGGTGCTAGAGAAGGAGCTGAAAGTCCTATATCTTGATCAGCAGACAACAAAAAGTGAACTGGGTCACTGGAGTGGCTTGAGCCATATTGTTGTAATAAGAGCGGCAAAGCTATGTTCCTAGCACCCGGCCGCCTGCCACCAGCTAGCTTTACCCGAAATATCTAGCCTCTTCTCGGCTAACTCTCGCACCTGGACTAGCCCATTTCTAATAATGTGTGTAGTACCCCAAGGTGTGCTTACCGGGAAGATTCTAGCCTACATCCATCCTGGGTTGGAGGTTCATCGCATCTGCCCTGGAGAGAGCTGCATGGCGTCTGAGCTCACTTCCTCTTCCTCCCAGCATTCTGTTCTGTTTACTCCTCTCACCTATGTTTTAACCTATGAGGGCCAAGCAGTTTATTTTTTAACCAATGACCTTCCTCCATCACCATATGAAACCTCCACATAAACTTATTTCAACAACATAACACAATGTGCATGTAGTCTAATGTCAGAAGTCACCGTAGTCTGTCAGTCTCAACAATGTTTTAAAGTTCAAAGTTTCTTTAGAGATTCATATCATTTCTAAACTATAATCTCTTCTAAAATCAAAATAAAAAAAGATCACATACTTTCAATATATAATGCACAGGATTTACATTATCATTCCAAAACATAGCGAAGAAAGCAAAATGAGGAAATACTGGACCAAAGCAAAAATAAAGACCAACTTGGAAAACCCCAAACTCTGCATCTCCATGTCTGACGTCAAAACACCATCTCCAATTCCTTTCAGCTTTCTTAACTGCAACATACAACTAAGATCTTTTTCTGAAGCAGGAGTACATTAAAATGCCCCCCCATCATGCACTTTAATTTTAGCATATGAAGAGAAATGGGGTAAATCCGGATGGGAGGGGAGGAAGGGAAGAGAGTAGAGGTCAGAGAAACTGTAGTCAGGATGTGAGGGAGAGGAATCTACTTTCTATAAAAGAAAACTTTATCCTCTTGAAGAAAAATGATAAAGTAACAATAAATACACGTCAAAGACATTTACTCTGACTGTGCAGATAGACAAAGAAATCTGAAGAAAGGCTGGAGATGGGGTTTAAAACTCAATTTGGGGATGGTGGAAGGACAAATTCTCACATCTTTCTATAGAGCAGAGTCTGACAATTAAGACAATGAGCGGTTATTCAACTCAGACCCTCTTCAAGCACAAGTGTCCCCCAGCTTCAGCACGTGGACACTTGAATATATTTTTGGTCCTTGACTTTTCTCTGAATAATACAGAAAAGAAACTGATTTGATTAGCAATTTAGATTTCAGAAATATGCAACCTTGCAAAAGAAATTTATTCTCAAAATACTATGCGGAGACCTCTAGTGAGTTCTGGGATGCAGATGACAAAGGTCAAGTCACTGCATGTGCACAATACAGGGACTGAAAACAGCTGAACAAGTCAAATGAGCAAAGAGAAACACTACGTGCCAATTTTTTGATTATTCAACATTCCTCTATGTATTCAGTGACCTTTATCCAATCTGCTGTCTTACTTGTCTTTACACATTTAGTAGAAGATGGAATGGGTCATTCTACCAAGGTCTTTTATAGAAGGCCACTACTAGGGTTTGGCTGTGAACTCTGTGGGGAACACATGAACATGACAGCTCTTCTCCTAGACCTAAAATATATTTCAATGTAATAGAATATAATTAAGTACATAGGAATGTGCTTTCTTCTGATTAATGTCCACTGGTATGACATAAACATAATTAATCGTCTGTATAAAATGTACAACAGAAAGCCCATCACACTTTGGTTTCCAACACACAAATAACCACTTCAGGCATGGAAGTGTTGGAAACAGGTACTCTTTGTTTTAGCAACTCTTTAGGTGTCTCTTCTTTTCCATTGAGTCATAAATTCCTTAGGAAATAGTTAGAAACACGCACACATACACAGTTGGATAGCACAAACCGTTCCATTAAACTGAATTCACTACTCCACAAGGAACTGAACTTGGCAGAGTAGTATTTCAAGCTTTCTGTGAATCCTCCCTCCCAAAAGAAAACATTACCTATTTTGAGTGTGTTTACAGTCTATCCTTAAAGTATCAGTACTAGTACACAATTTAATACACAACAGAAACTTAAAAACAAAGTTTAGAATATGGTAGAATGTACCAGTACCTTTTTTATGTTAAAAAAATCATTTTATGGCTCTGGGTATCACATTTCCTAATATTCAGTACTGTGACTGTGGGAAGAAACCTCAAATAGAACAGAGTATTAACAATATGATTCTAAAGTGTTAGTTAAATGTACAAGCCAAATCATAATCACACATTGTCAATGTCAAGGACTAAATATTATAACAGACTACTAACTATATCATAAAAGAAATTCTAGGAGACCATGCCATATCAAATATCTCTTACATTTCCAAAAGAACGGCCAAGTTTAGTTATATTTTACATAGTCAATGTGAGAGAACAGATGGAAAGAAACTAGAATACAGCATAAAACCACAAGAAAATCTCAGAACAAAAAATAAGAAAAAGGAAGAGAGAAAAAAGACAATACAGAGAGTTAAATTGGTGGAAAACAATAAAACACAAGGCAGAAGAGAAATTTCCATTTGCGTTTTTCCTCCTTTCTCTATCTTGCTGAATATTTGCCTATCACTGAAACAAAAATAATAGTCAAAGGGACGGACAAAGGGGAGAATTGACTGGCTTTTTAAAAGCTCATGGCAACTTAATTAAAACTTAGTTTTAAAAATCACCTCTCAGCCAGGCAGTGGTGGCGCACGCCTTTAACCCCAGCATTCGGGGGGCAGAGGCAGGCAGATCTCTGAGTTTGAGGCCAGCCTGGTCTATAAGACCTATTTTCTAGAACAGACTCCAACCCTCCCCCCACAAAAAAAAATCCCTCCTTTTTATCAAAGGGTTTAAAAGATGTACATGTTTCACAAATGTAAAAATGTGAAAGTTTACAAAGACAGACTTTTATCTTATATTAATTCTTACAGAAAAATAAGTGATACTACCCCATTTATTTGGAGGTACAGTTGTTTCACTACTTTAACACAAAATAAGAAAAATATTCATGGATGCAGACATACATTATTACTACAACTGAATATGCCAATATGTCAAAACAAAAAGTTCAGAGATGGAAAGGTCTAGAAAGAATCCTTCCTTCTATCTATTCTCCATCTAAACAAATGCAGAGGTCTAAAAACACTGTTTCCAGACACACAGTGAGCAAAAATTAATTCAAGTCAAAGACCTGAGTCAGGTATTTCTGGCAGTGCTGGGAACATGTATGTGCATAAAGAAATATATACACATATTAAAGTTTAAAAGGGTAATTTTAGATTGGATTATCTTGGCATGTTTTAAAAATTACGGTCGGAGTATATGGCTTAAGTCTCATAAAAATGTTCAATGAATTTTTCCTTGCAATTAAGAATTAATTTTCAACATTTGGCCTTCCCATTTTATGGTTGGTATTAATGAGAGATGCCATTCCTAGCAATTACAAAATAAAACAGAAATCAACTTTGAAAAAAATTTGAAGATGCTCTGCATCCTGTGATATTAAATATCTATCAAAGATATACTTTTATGTGTGCAAATGCTTATATAAGGGTATTTGCTTATTTGTGAGCATGTAGAGAGCCCAGTGGTCAACGCTGGGGTGTCTTTCTTATTACTCCTGAACTTATTTGTTCAGACAGTCATTTACTGAGCCCTGACCTGCTGTTTCAGTGAAACTGACTGTCAAGGAAGTCCTTGGGATCGACCTGTCTCTACCCCAGGATACTGAGGTACAGGTATGTATCTCCCAATTTTTATATGGCTGCCAAAGATCTGAACTCAGATCAGCATGCTCACACAACACACACTTTAAACACTGACCAACCTCCCTGGCCAAATATTCAATTCTTTCTGTGGAAAAAAAAAGCAAAATACTTTATCGCCCACTTGCTTTTATCTTTAGAAAATGGTAAAATAATATGCACGCCAAATAAACTGTCTGAAAATAAATTTCTTTATGATTCTTTAGTATTAACTAGACTGGATTTGAAATCACACAAAAGGCATACACGCGTCTATCAGGATGTTTCCAGCAAGGTTTAACTTAAATGTGGGAAACACCATTCCATCCCAGACTCAAGAAAAAGAAGAGAGCTTTTAGAGTACGATCATTCTCCTCACTCTGCTTCCATACCATACACTGTTACCTGCTCCTTCATGTGCCTGCCACCATGAGGTCCCAGCCAATATAAACAACAGACTCAAATTATGAGCTAAAATAAATCCTTTCTTCCTTTAGTTGCTTTTTAAAAAACAGGTATTTTGTCATTGAAACAAGAAAGTAACATTTGCTATCAATAAATACTTGTTTTTGTATAAACACCTAAGGTTGCAAAAAAAGAAAAACTTTTCAGGCAAAAACAGTTTGTAAGTGGAATAAGTTTAAGAAGACCTACCTTACATACATAACAAAACCAAAAACACAGATAAAAAGAAAATTAACTATTTAAATTCAAAAGAGAATTAAGGTCTGAATACAGACAGAAGTCTAAATCTACAGATAAAAGGATGTCTAAAGAAATAAACAGGCCCAAATGTCTTTATACTGTACATAAAGCACCATATGCCACATAATCTAGAATAGGACACAATCAGAAATATTTTAATAAATTCCTAATGGCTATTGGCAAGTGTGGAAGTGTGATGTCTCTGAGGGCCTTCCAATAGACACGGCTGGATCTACACTTGCATAGGTTTTGATTACATACAAGCTACCAAGTCTCTGATAAAGACAAGAAAAATTCTGAAAGAGCTTCCTCCCTGTTGCTGGTTGAATAAAAAAACAGCAAGGTAGAAAATCCTTATGGATCCCACCACCACCGTTCTCCTAGTTCCTCCTACAAAGTAAGACTCTTGACCTGCAGAAAATGCTAAGCAGAAAGACAGCAACAAATACATTGTAGAGTGAGTGGACTGGAAGGAGCCACCACAGTCAGAGTAAAGGAATTTAAACCAATTAAATACTCATCTCAAAAAATATATCATGTACTCTCTAAGTCCACATTAAAAAGCTAAAGCTGACAAAAATCAAAGGTTCGGGAGTTGAAAAACAGACAAGGAAGCTAAGATAAAAGAAGAGAAGAAAAAAGCAAATAACAAACAGAAAATAACTTCGGTATTTCAAGTGAGACAAGAGCGTTTGGTAATTGCCTAGATAAAGGAGCAAGAAAATTACAAAGGCCACAGCAGGAAGAACTATGTTCTAAGGCAGGCTTAACCAAAACATCAGAAAGATCACCAGTTCTCCTGACCATCCATAACCATAATGCTAACAGGATAAAGAAGACATAGACTACAGCACAAGTCCATATCACAAGCCTAGCAGAACAAAACTGTATTGATCTCCAAGCATTTAAAAAACAAAATGGTCAGGTTTTCAACAGTACAAACTCATGACATGTAATAAAACAAAGATAAGAAAAACCAAATCAGAACCAGATTCAGATAAGAAATAGATATCAATATTATCAAATAAGAATGGTAAAAGAACAGTGTCATGTAAAAGGATGTAACTACAAAATATAAGATAATATGGATACTTCAGTATAAACATGGAAATCCTAAGTATGAATCAAAAAAGAATGATTAGAAACTGGACGATATCAGATTGTCAAATCCAAAGTCAGGCAAGAATGCTTCACAAAGTGAAATAACTCCTTCTGAGGGAAAGTTGGTGGCACTAGAGAGGTCCCTTTTTGGGAGGGTGGGATAGTTACTATAGGATCTTGAGGACCTAAGTTCAGGTCCCTAGAATCCATGTAATAAGAAATTATCCAAGTATGACAGAAACATGTGTCTATCCATAATCCTAGTGCTAAGGATGCAGACTGGGCCAGGGCCAGGGCTTATTGCCCATCCAATATAGTTAAAACTCCATGTTCAGCAAAAGACCATGTTTTAAAAATACAAGATACGGTGACAGAGAAAAACACTATAAAAATGCCTCCTCCCTCCACAGGGTACAAACACGTAAGTGCATTCGCACATATACATGCAAAACACTTACTGCCCCCGCCCCCGCACACACAAAAATTACGGTTTGTTTTACAAAATAGTGATCTGTAGTTTATCTACACTAAATGGAATGCTAAGAGAAAAACTAGGGTACTGAAAATTGATAGCAAATAGTAACCTAGATATCACATGAAGGAAGAGTAGCAGAGCTGAAGGTACACCATATTTAATGTCCATCCTAGTGTGCTGTACCAGAGTTGAAGGTACACCATATTTAATGTACATCCTAGTGTGCTGTACACGTATGTGTTTACTCCTTTATTTCATTTACTAGGTTAATGAAGCCAAGCATGAAGCAAACAAAGTGATGACTCAATTTATCTGATATTCAAGAAGCAGCATAAATAATCGTTTGTGACACAAAACAAACACTTGTCACCAGGGGATAGTGAACAAAGGAACTGTGAACTGTAAAAGGTCAGGAAGAAAACTTTAGCGGATCAAAAAATTTCTGTTTTTTTTTCTTTTTGGATCTCCCTTTCCCTTTTTTTTTTAAAT
Organism: Microtus ochrogaster; assembly: GCF_000317375.1. Classification (NCBI taxonomy): domain Eukaryota; kingdom Metazoa; phylum Chordata; class Mammalia; order Rodentia; family Cricetidae; genus Microtus; species Microtus ochrogaster. The sequence goes on from NC_022027.1 coordinate 27,476,268, forward strand.
TTTATTTATTTATTAAGGATTTCTGCCTCCTCCCCGCCACCGCCTCCCATTTTCCTCCCCCTCCCCCGATCCAGTCCTCCTCCCTCATCAGCTCAAGAGCAATCAGGGTTCCCTGACCTGTGGGAAGTCCAAGGACCGCCCACCTCCATCCAGGTTTAGTAAGGTGAGCATCCAAACTGCCTAGGCTCCCACAAAGCCAGTATGTGCAGTAGGATCAAAACCCAGTGCCATTGTTCTTGAGTTGATTGCATGTGTGAGTACATAGATATATGTATCTGCTAAAACTCATCAAAAAATACTTACCATGCTTATATTTAATGAAATTTATCTTATTAAATTTACCTCAGAAAACAAGCAAAAAGTTATAAACTTAAATTATAAAGAAGAATTTATGTTCAAAGAAGAGAACTCTAAGTTCAGAGAAATTAAAAACAAGAAGGTAGATCTGCAGTGTTCTAAACCAACAAACAAGATACTCATCTAGACTAAACAAAAAATTCCTTAAAACATCAAAAGATAGGAAACTCAACAGAAAGACTGAACAAAAGCTGCACATACGAAAAGAAGTCTCACTCTCACTCTCACTATTAACGAATAAGACTTCAAATTTACTATTTTTAAAACCGAAATTAAGAAAGTTAGATAAAACTTATATTAGAATATATAATGGCAAAATTAAGCTGTGAAACTTTTAAAATATGGACTCAACAATCCAGCAAAAAATGCACAAAAAGTATTTGGTAAAATTGTATGTGCATAAGGCCTACAAAATATTATAATACTAGGTGTCAATCATGAGATAACAGGATGCAATAGATACAGAACATAGAATTCAATTCGGGTGGTGTGGGAGGTCCTTCCATCTATGAGTTGCTTCTATTGGTTAATAAATAAAGAACTGCTTTGAGCCTATGGCAGGGAAGAACAGAACTAGGTACAGAAAGCTAGGCTGTATGCTGGGAGAAGGAGGGCAGAGTCAGAGAGACTATATGTAGCCCTGCCGGAGTCAGATGCCAGAACATTAGCCAGTAAGCCACAGCCATATGGCAATACCAGATTAATAGAAATGAGTTAAATTCATATGTAATAGCCAATAAGAAGTTAGAGTTAATGGGCCAAGCAGTGATTAAATTAATACAGTTTCTGTCTGATTATTTCATGGCTGAGTAGCCGGGAACCAACAAGTGACCCTTCTCCAACATGCAGGAATCAAAAGAACAAAATTAAGTCCATGTAAAGCAAAACTAATAAGCCATAAAAATCTTGAAACAGAAACTGATTAAGAATAACAAATAAACATGCTTTTTATAAATTACAAATGTTTGAGCATATACAAAGTAATACTAAGTAGTTTTCCAAGAAATATTTAACTGAAGGTCTCATCACTGAGTACTGGTAGAGAAGACTATCAATAGAGATGAGAAATTAATTTGAAAAAATATAGAAAGATTAAAGGGGGAGTAGTGTTGTGATGAGAAATATGATGAGATCGGCACATAAAATTTACAATTATGTAGACTCCTGTTTAACACGTTGATAAGCTTGTCCATATCCTATCCATGTAGCATTCATTCGAACCGAGGCCAGCACAGCAGCACTCTCAGCATTTGCTTCAGATGGCATCTCTTGCATATCAAATTGGGTTCGGCATTCCCTGTGGAACTTGAAAGCCTCATTGCATCATTACTTTTTCCCCTCCAAAGAGAATTTCCTTTTCATGGTAAGTGTCATACTGTCAAGATCCATCTTGTTTTAAATAGAAAAGTATGTCAAGAATCATGGTTCAGTTCAGTTGAATATAATGAAAAGATAATCTTTCTTATTTCGTAACCATCAGTTGTTGACCATGAATGTAATTACATCACTTGCCGACTCAGAACAATCTACTTACAAAACTTCTGAAGATTTAATTTCTACTTCAGTTTTTACCCACTTTGACAAAACAAACTGATAAATTTCTTCCCATGTTCAATTTTTCCAATAAAATAGTGATAGTAATAATTATGTCATCATGAACCTCTTTGACTGAGACAAAAAACAATACATTAATGGTTCTACAGTGGAACAAGACAAGATCATAATGAATCAGGTAACCCAGAAAGAAAAACATCAAGGGATCTCTCTCATTAGAGGCTTGTAGCTTCAAATATTGAGATGTGAATACACCATGTATATTATGAAATAACTGCACAAACTAGAAAAGTAAAAAGAGATCATTGCTAGGAGGTATGGGGCACAAAAGACAGTGGAATAGCAGGATACAAGAGATAGGATGGGGACATGGTATAAATGGGTTAGGGATTCTAATAAGGAAGTGAAGAGATAGAAGGGGTAAAGTAACCATAAAGACATCTTAAAAAGTGATGAGGAATCAAATTATTAACTATTTATCTGAAGTTACCTATAATACCCATAAGTCAGTTGTAGCTTGAAAGAAAATGAACCCCACAGATCCATAGGGAGTGGCACTATTAGGAGGCATGGTCTTGTTGGAGTAGACATGGCCTTTTTAGTATGTCACTGGGGCTGAGGTTTGAGGTTTCAGTGGCTCAAGCCAGTTCCAGTGGCTCACTCAGTCCTCCTTGTGCCTGTCAATCCAGATGTAGAACTCTCAGCTCCTTCTCCAGCACCTTTTCTGTCTGCTTCATACAGATGATAAAGGACTAAATCTCTAAATTGTAAGTCAGATCTAATTAAATGTTTTCCTTTATAAGAGTTGCCATGGTCATGGTGTCTCTTCACAACAATAGAAATCCTAACTAAGACAGTCAGTGTAAAAATAAGTATACATAGTTTAAATGAAATTTTCCCATTTGGGCTGACAATGATGCCTCCAATAACTAAAGACAATGTAACAAAAACAAAACAACACTGGACATGAGAAGCCTTGTTTTAAAGTGTTGCTCAAAGTTGTCCACGTGATTCCCAAAACACTGCAGGCTACTGCTATTGCCCTTAGCTGATACCAGAGGTAAAAGGTTAAGTATCTATTGCTGAAGGCATCATACACTTTAAATACAGAACCCAGGGCCCCTGAGCTGGAACTGACCTGAAAGTCTTCTCCTAGATTTCAGGGTAGCAGAAGGAGCAACAGTCCTACCCAGGTATTATGCCAGAAAGCACAGAGATGACCACAGGACATAATAACTGGGAGAGCACAGTGGTGGCACAAACATATCAGTGGGAACCAACAGCTCTCTACTTGGACTTAAGACCTGCTCAACAAAAGGAAGAATGTGTGTGGCACTAGAAACCTAGAAATCCACCCAGCGATAGTAAAGTCTTGGAAAAGTTACAATTGCCACCTGACTAAACCACCATAATCCCTAGGGCATTCTAAGCATTTGTTCTCATCCATCACCAATGAAACTTCTTTTTTTCAAATGGCAGAGACTATTACCAAATATTTATATCAATAAGAAATGCAGTGTTGTGGACCCAATACCAATGAATACATGTAAAACAACTCCTACATCTAAGAGTAAAGTATGCTGAAAGAGCACATCAATTGTTTCTCTAATATCAAATGACCAGCCCATTAAAAATCATATGGATAACATTATATAGAGTAAGCATATTACACCTACGTATTTAGGTATAGGGGTGTGTGTGTGGATGTGGTGTGTGTAAAATATAAAGTCTGAGAGGGAAGAAAGGGAAAATGAAAATAATATTATTATATTGCAATTTCAAGAAGTGAAGGAAGTAATTCTTTTTTAAAGTAATTCCTAAAAGCTCCAAGAAAAGCAATATATTATAAATGACATTTCTTCAGAGAATGGAAAAACTTTCACTAAAGAAGAGAAAGTCAGATATGATGGCACATGTCTTATTTTGTATTTCTACTGTCAATGATAAAAAATTACCAACGCAATTTGGGAAGGAAAGGACTTATTTCTTCTTATGGCTTACAGACCATCATCCTGGGAAGTTAGGGCAGAACTCAAGACAGGAACTGAGGCAGACACCATGGAGGAGAAAGGTTTCTTACAGAATATAAAACAACTACCTAGAGGGAGCACTGCTCACAAAGATCTAGGTATTCCCAGACTGCAATTAAGAAAAAGTTTCAGCGTTTGTTTACAAGTCAATCTGGTGGTGGAATTTTCTCAGCTGAGGTTCCCTCTTGTAAAGGCTCAACTTGTGTTAAGCTGACATTAAACTAAACACAGTGGCTGTAATTCTAGCATTTGAGAGGTAGGCATTTGAGAGGTAGGCAGGAAGTCTGCCTTCAGTTTGAGTTCGGTCTGGTCTACATAGCAGGAATTCTCGGACAGCCAGGGACACATAGCAAGGTCCTGTCTCATAAAGTCGAATTAAATAAAACAATTTAAAAAGAATTAAGAATGGAGCAAGAGTAGAAGTAACACCAGAACTAAATTAACTAAATTTAGCGAATTTGGACATTCTGAAATATAGAGATAAATATTCAAAAAAAAAACCTAAACAAACAAAAAAAGAGGAAGATAGACGATGAAGAGTGGCAAATATTTCTGTTTGTGTAATATTACAGCTGAGGAGTCTTATAAATAATGATGAAATAAAATTGAAGGACAGATTATAGACTAAGAAATTGAATATCATTATATAACATCTGAGTAAAAGTAATCGTATATGACAACCAAGCTTGGAATATTAATCAGTAGCATGAGTTGAGTGTGAAGAAATGGAATTAAATAGAGAGATTGCTTAGAAATATATGACATAGGCCCTAGTGTAGAATCTGCTCTTATTAACTTGTTAAATGGCCAAGCTATCAAACTGTCTTCTGCATATGTTTATACTCTCAACCTTGGGCCAGGGAACTTTTTTGCTGTAGGCCGCACTCAATGGGCAGATGGATTGGTCTAATTGCTGAGAATGAAAAACTGAATGTTCAAACCTATACAGGACATCTATATCAAACCTGCCCCCACCAAGACTCAGGAAGACAGCATCATAGAAATGAGGGAAGAAAGAATGTAGGAGCTAGCAGATGGGAAAAAGAGTTGTGAAATGCTGTTTTCTGGCATGGCAGGGCTAGCACACTCGTTAACTCATACAGCAGATAGGATGGCATATGTCCCTTTGTGTGTTTTTGTTTTTCATTATAAAAATGGGCAATATGTGTGAAACATAGTTTAGAAAAAATGGAAATATAAATTATTCTAACATGAAAAGATTCACAGTGGTAATAAAATAAATCATGAGTATACTCAGGATGTCCTACATTTTCCAAACAGATTTGATAATGCACTGTAGTGATAAAGATAACATTAAGAAATGGGCAATATTCTTCACTGTTGGTAGAAATATACTACTATAATCAAAATGCGGTACAACTTGAAAACTCTACCAATATTACAGACTATGTTGTGATTAATGCATATCTACATGTTTTATTGGTATTCACAGCTTCTTCCAGTGCAAAGTTTTGTTGTATACCAGGGACTTACTATTCAAACCTAAACCACTAGCAACTTTCCTCTTATTCATCTTCTGGTTATAACCAGGATGTCAGAAGAAATGATAATGTGCTTAAATTTTTTTCTGCAGTTAACCACAAGTCCCCAAAATCCTAAACAGCAGGTAGCCCAACTCCAGAATGTCCTCTTGATATTGATTTTGCTTTTCCTGTGATTCTTTTGCAGTACAAAGTCTGCACTAAAGCAAACAACCAACAAACAATCATCTCAAGATCAAGAGCTGAAATCAATGCCAATGTCCCTGGACCTTCTTTTGAATTGGGTTCTTTGAGCACTGAATGTTGTTTTCAGCACACTGACACATTATAATTTGTATGTCTTGAGATCTTCAGTTCATTTTAGCTCCTTTGAACCTCTTTGGTTTTATAAATAGGGTCCTTATTATGGTCTGCATCTGGCTTCCCTCAAAGAGACTTTTCCAAAAGCCCTGGAGTAGAGCGGCCTATTTTCGTGGTCTCTTGAGGAGTCTTGTTCCCTAGTTCCCTCTCTCTGTAGTTTGTTCCGGGCTGTTGGCTGCCTGATGTTTTGATGCCTCTGTCCATTAACTAACTCTTGCCTTTCAACAACTGAGCTTCAGAGTCTTGTTTACTGCCTCCCTCTTTTCAGCTCTGGCTTACTGCTTCAATCTGTGTGTCAACAGAATGCCTGGCAACTACTTCCTGTGTCAGCTTTTGCCCCTTCTGCAGATTGCTCTCGCCAACTGGGCTTTCCAACGAGAACATGTCAGTGGCTCCAACTGGGAATTTTATCTTTAGTTTCCTAATCTGTGCTCATGCTCATGACTATTAAGAGGCAGAAAGACTGACACTTAAGATAAGTGACTACCTTCACGCTGGGTGACACATAAAAACTCAACAAAGAGATTCTGCCCCTAAGACACAGGATAGGCTCATTTCCCGGTTTTATAACATATGTTCTTTTTTAGAGACTCCCAGGCCAAATGAATATATCCTTGTCTGTTTATCTGTAGACTTCCTCCATGTGCATGTCATGTGTGAGGCTATCGTGCATGACATTGCATATTATGATTCATTTATCGTTTTGTGCCCTCATAAGATCAAAAGACATCTGCATAGCAATGATATTTAAACCTTACTGTCTAAAACAAGGTTACCACAGCAATAGGACCTAACATATAACTTGTGAATTTAAAAATATTTACATAAAGAGAGCAATTAAAACACATATACTCTTACATTATCAATCAGAGGACTACAGAACAGAAAACTCTGTAAACAAGGGTTTAAACCCAACACAACAATTTTACAAGGAAAAGCATTTACTGGTTTTAGCCGAGAAGTTCAAGAATGTCAGTGTTCAAGTCTGAACAAACCCTGGCCTTTCTTCCCTCAAGGCCACATAGCTGCTCTAGTTTCTCATCACCTGTACTTCCTAGGAATGAAGAAGGAATAAGAGGGCAGGAGAAAGATGAGGGGAAATGTTATACAAACAAACTAGGATTTTCTTAGAATCTATTGCATTTCTCAGATTATGTCTCATGGGACAAAAATGATAAAATGTCTCTCACAACAATAAAGAGGATGAGAGTTTGAGGGTTTGTTTGTATGTTTGTTTGTCACATACAGTACTACAAGCTAACAGTAACTGGAAGAGCAGATATAAATGGGCCAGAGTACATAAGGCTGCTTAGGCCTCCAGCTGTACCAGTTAGTGTGAGCAGGCCTTTCATCTACCAGCTTCAATCCTGATTGAAGGTGTGGGTTTCTTGAGGATTCCTAGCATAACACCTCTCTAATTTTTATTATTTGGGGGAGGGACTTACAAATACTGCTTTTCCTGAACACTTTCTATATTATTCCTGGCACTGAGATTCAATTGGTAACATAAAACTTGTCTTTCAAGTTACACTTTGTGTCCTAGTTATGAGTTACTATTGCTGTGATAAAACACTGAGACCAAAAGCAAGTTGGGGAGGAAAGGGTTGACTTGGCTTACTGCTGTATCACTGCTCATCATGAAAGGAAGTCAGGGAAGGAGAAGGGCAAAACCTAGAGGAAGGAGCTGCTGCAAAAGCCATGGAAGAGTGCCTGCTTACTGGCTTGTTCCTCATGGCTTGCTCAGCCTGCTTTATTATAGAAACCAGGACCACCTGCCCAGTGTGGCTCCATCCACAATGGGTAGGACCGTACCATATCAATCAATAAATAAGAAAATACAAGTTTGTCAACATCCCAGTCTTATAAAGATATTTTTTTTCAACTAAGGTTCCCTTCTGTCTAGTGACTGTGACTTGTGTCAAGTTGACCTAATATTAGCTAGAACACTCTGCAAACTAAAATTACAAAATAAAATAAAAGTTCTAAAGTGGCCACTGAAGAGGTACTAAGCCTGGGCATGTCTGGAGAAGAATGTCATAGAAGGTGATGGTGAAGATGAAAAGGACTCACTGAAAGAAGCTATATAAAATGGTATTTATATATGAAGGCATAGAGAAAGCGAGAGGAAAAAATTCTGGTATTTGTAAAAGTTTCAGTGAAAGACAACACTAAGTTTAAGAGTGAAGGCAACAGTAATGAGATAAGCTAGGAGCAAAATAAGCAAGAACAAAGGCAAAAAGACACTGGCTCATTTTAAATGGTTATTAATTACATACCACAGGGAAATTAGCCTAGGTTCCAGTGGGTACAATTTATTGAGAAAGGGTAAATCTAGAGACAGGGAATTCAATGAAGAAACTCTATTATACTTGTCTAACATAAAGGTATAAACTGAAACAGTACCAGAGGATTTGGAAACGCAAAGACTGACCTCAAAGATATTAAACAAGTTCAAAATTAAAAAGCTTATTAACCAAGTGTCTTGAGCAGGAAAACAAGGGAGAACGCACACAGCTGTGGGGCAGAAATGAGAAGGAACATTTATCATAGCTCCTAGTCTTTTCATTCACTCCTTTATCCAACATAGTGCATGTTGGGTAATGTGATGTCTTACCCCAATGCTACATAACACGCATAGCTACCTGTACGATGGCTTTTACTCTTCATTTATTCAGGTCCTGAAACCCCTCAAACAAAACAATCATCCTACCAAAGAGAAGCCAAGGAACTGCATACACTACTCTTTAATGATTATCTGATGTACACTTATACGGATCTACAACTTGCCTAATGTGAAGAATGTCACACTAAACTTGCAGGAATCATTTTGTTGCCAAATTTTAGTCCTTTGGATATATGCCCCCAAATGAGATAGGAATCGCAGTGGTATGGACAATGATTAAAAAAAAAAAAAGGAACATCTATGCACAATAAACAAAAGCAAACAGAAAAAATGTAATTATAATGAACTATAAGGACTGTCAACAGTGCAGAAAACAATCAGCAATGTCCTTTTGAACTGTCATTGAAGAGCCACTTCCCAGAGCATCTAAAGGACAAAGGGAAAAACAGATAGCACTAGATTCTGGTGAACAAAGAACAGGCTTGTTTACATCCAGTCTCCATGGTGAGTTACTTGGTAACCTTGAAAACTATTATAAATGAAATAATAAAGTCATCATACTGGCTACTCTAACAATAAAAGGGTAAAATCTGCTGATTAAAAATCAGGAAATACCCCTTAAGAAATATGATGGGAGCTTCATGGTTGTATGCCCGTTACCTATTAGGAGGAGCTGAGTAGGATCTGAACTTCCCCACCCACGAGTTCTCTAATAATACCTACTTCAGAGAAGTGTTGTGGAAAGAAATGCTCACTCCACCTAAAGCTGACATAGAGTGAGGCTGAATTATAAAGTGTAGGCTAAAAATGTCCAGGGAGAAGTGTTCTGCGTTTTTTCCTGAAGGATGAGATAAAGTCTGAGAGTCACTGGTCTGCCAAAACTTTGTGACTAGGATTCAAACACAGTTATTCAACAAAGCAGGGATTAATGCAACTACTGTACCAGGTTGATGGCTTCAAAACTAGGAGACAGGAATCTGCAAAAGAAGACAAAACAGTGACAACTTCATAAAGTGTCCCCACAATCATCACAGTAAGGACATAAAATCTCTACAAAATTATTTAAATAATCAATAGCACTTAGTCTAGAAAAGAGAAAATAGGAGAAAGAAATTATCACTGTCAAATTTACAGACATGTATTTTTGGAATATTATATGCAATTTAACCTCACATGGATGATTTAATTACTTTGGTCTGTTTGTTTGTTTTTGAGACGGGTTTCTCTGTGTAATAGTCCTGGTTGTCCTGGAACTAGCTCTTGTAGACCAGGCTAGCCTTGAACTCACAGAGATCCACCTGCCTCTACCTCCCGAGTGCTGGGATTAAAGGCCGTTGCCACCACAGCCCTGCTGATTTAATTACTTTATAAGATAAAAAAAAAAGAAAAACTAGCAGTTATAAATAAGTACTCTGCTGGTGATGACTGGAAGTATTTGGGAACACATTCTTACTAGGTGGCAGGGAAAAGCTAAGACCCCTGGACACAGCACAGAAATGAAGAATATTTATATTTCAAGTTCAGTAGTTGTGGGGGAATATCAGGATTCTAATAAAATCTCAAGACTTGTGTGTTTTTTCACATGATGGACTATTGTTTTTTTAAGAAAAACAAATATAACTGAGTTTTCTTGTTTAATTATTAAAGTGTTCAGGACTTTACTATGAAGGATTTACTCACAGCAATTTACTATAACAAAGTTATTACCACTGAAAACCATAGATACCTCTGCAAAGATTAATATCTGTATGAATAATTATATAACTGTACAATTATTAAATGGCATATTAATATGAGATAAGGAATTTTAGCAATAATATATTTGTCATATTCTGCTTCCAAACTGATACTAATATGAGCAGGGATAAGAATCAGAAAAACTAAATTGCCTGTTTGTGGAAAGTTACCCACCATATATATGCTGATCAACCTAGCATAAAAAGAAGGTCCATCACTATCTAATAGTAAAAGGAGAACTAAAAAACCATGATTTCACATAAACATATGATTATACAGTCACACCAGGGGGCGCTCTTAACACTAAAATGATGGATGACATATTCTAAAACGCTTGGTGGTCTCAGCTAGCCAAAAGAAAAATGTAGTTTTCTAAGTATGTACTACTGACAACAAATGCTGATCTTCGTGTATGTGTTCGCTGACAACGCACACACCTTCTTCAGCATTCTGTTGTTTGTATGCTTAATGCTATGAGGTTAGTCTATCAGGGAAAACATTTTATCCTGAAACGTTACATTTTGGAAACATTTTGTCAATTTAACTCACATCTGCTTCTTAGTCTTCCTGTAGCTGGACTAATTCCCATTAACATAAACATTGATGAGCACACACACTTAAAATATGACACCAGTGAGTTTTATTGTTAATCAAAATCTCTATCAGAGGGGTTAATTCCTTCCAACCCCATAAAAAAAGGAAGTTTGATTTGGTATGTGTGAGTGTGAATGACTGAGACGTGTGTGTGTGTGTGTGTGTGTGTGTGTGTGTGTGTGCGCGCGCGCGTGTGTGCAGGGGCATACACATTACTGCTAAGAAAACACTGTACAACTGTGCTTTACCCTCAGCCATTTTTTTTTACTTTTTATTCTAAGAAAAGCTCTGTGCAAGCAGCTCCAGCAGACTTGAATTCACACTGTAGCAAGGGTGACACAAAATTTACACAGTAGTCCAGGCAGTCTGAATTTGTGATCTTCCTACCCAATACTTGCCACATAGGGGTTACAACCACTGCCAGACATGGCAGAAGCATGATTCTAAAGTTATTCAAAACGGAAAATTTTAAGAGTTCTAATCTTGGACATTGTAACCCACTCCACTCATCTTCTCATTACCTGCAGAGACTCTCAACTGCAGATGCTCTCCTCCAAAGATCTGACTCTCCGAAGATCTGACTCAGCTTCCTACAAGCATAGCAGAAGAATCAATGTGAGTTTTCAGAGAAACAGAAAATGAGGAAAGATGATACTCTTCCATCAGAAGCAAATGTTTGCATACAGAGGGAACCAAATTAAAATATATTTTATGGAAGGACTCAAACTTGAAATGAAAATAAAGTATGGGAAAAGATGAAGTCATACCTGTCTGTCTATAGTTCAAGGTAAAGGGCTTGTAAGCTTTGCTCAAGCCTAGCTGAGTACACTATCTTATGTATAAGCAACCTCCAGTAGTGACATCTGTTGTATGAGGCCACTTGTTGGTTTCTCAGATGTCAAGGCTCCCAAAATAATCACACAGAAACTATATTATTTAAACCACTGCTTGGCCCAATAGCTCTAGCTTCTTACTTGGTAACTTTTACGTCTTAATTTAACCCATTTCTAGCAATGGCTATAGCATACTGGGTAAAGTTCCAGCATCTATCTCCAGTGAGGCTACATGGCTTTTCCCTGACTCTGCCTCCTTTTCTCCCAACATTCAGTTTAGTTTTCTCCGCCTACCTATATTCTGCTCTGATAGGCTTAAGACAGTTTCTTTATTAACCAATGGTATTAACAGCATACAGGGGGGAATCCTACATCAGACATCCATCTGCAGTCAGGCAGGCATGAAGAATTCTGGCTACGGTCCACGTGCTATAGCACTGTGAATTTGGAAACAGGGAGAGTCTTTCTTACTGTTTGTCCCTAAAACCAATTCATTGGTAAACTGACACCTCAAAATAAAATTACATGAAGAAAATGTGTACATCTATTTAGTATTTTAGACTTACGTATAAATGAATTATAGGAAGTCTTATCCCACAAGGCAGACATTAACATGGTTTTGGAGCATGCACAGAGACAAAAAGAGTAAACTGAACAGAGGACAAATGGGAGACAGGCCACGGAGATGAAAACTCTGTAGGAAAGGTATTGGCTGAGGAATTGGGAAACTGCCATTACTTTATGTCCTTCTTGGTTTGGGGATAAAGAAGTCTTGAGAGATTCAACAAAGTACATGTAGCCTTGCTTGAAAAACAGCAACACCTAGAATATAATCTGACAGAGAAAAGCTGTGAGTTTCTGTGAAAAGCGAACGCAAAGCAGTGATCCTGGGGTTCTCTGTGGCCAATCTTAGAAGCAGGTCTGGAGTTAGTTGAAGGAAAAAAGAAAGTAGTCAGTCCCATTTGGACTAGAATGGAGGGTTAACTAGTAACCGGAGCTTACATTTCAGCTGATGACAGGGACACAAACCAAGATTTAAGAAATATGAAGACATTTGAATAAATTATACTTCTACAGGCAGTTATGATTCCAGGATTTAACCAAAAGGCTAAAAACCCAAAGAGAAGAGAATGACTACATTCATTCACTCACTCACACACTCACTCATTTAATAATATTAAAGAAATAGCTATATGTGCTCCAGGCACAGACTTAAAAGCTTACAAGAACAAAACATAGAACCTCGCCTTCATGAAATTCACATTCTTGCAGGGAATAAGGATCCTAAACAAGAGCTCACACAATATCTGATGCGATGGTTAAAGGCCATGACTGAGTAGAGCCAAGCACTGTGAGGGTAATTTGAAATAAACAACAGGAAAAGCAGACTAAGGACATTTTTATATATCCTTTACCACACAGAGAAACAGGCCTCAAGTAACAGGAAATGGCCAATTAAGGAACCTAAAACTGAAAGTGCACCTCACCTATTGAAAGAATAGCAAGTAAGCCTGGTGTTTGGAATTTAATACAAAATTTTCAGAAAGAAAAAATAATAGAATTTGTAGTTTTTGAAGAATAAAATAGGAAGAATTTTGATAAAGAAGAAATAGTTTGGAAATAGGTGGGACAGGATCTGATAAGTAACTCTAATGTGTGAGAGAATTAGAATATGGGATGACATACATCTTTAATTTGAGCAACTGAAAGAACAGTTGACAATTAGTGGTCCTGAAAAATCAGGCGATTGGAAAGCTGATTTGTGAAATATGAACTGTCTAATAGCCCTGATTTTAAAACCATGAGATATGGGAGTGAGTGGCAAGAAAGAAGGGTAAGGCAGAGAACTATCCCTAGACTGTGTAGGCTTCTGGAAGTTCCCTACTCTTCAACTTCTGGTATTCACAACCCTCAAGATTCCCAGCTCCTGGAGTGAAGGGGAAACTGTCTAACTTGTTTAGCCCATCAAATGAGAGAAGTGACAAAATTCCTCCAAATTACAAACTCTAATTACATTACTTCATTATTACTGTAGCTTTAGTCTTACCTGGGTTTTTCTCTCTAGCCAAATTCTGCAAAGCAAATACACATCAAAGAACCTGCATGGCCAAGAACTGAGGGCAGCCTCTAGCTGTCACTCTGCAAAACAACCAAACTCCACTAAACCAACAACAAGCCCTTCCTTTTCATAGCCAAGGAAATAAATTCTCCCAACAATCTGAGCAAAGGTGGAAATACATCTGTTATTCAGATAACATCCCAGTTGCAAACGACAGCCTAAGTGCAGTCATAGAAAGAGGATTCAGCTGAGTTATGACTAGACTTCTGCTCCATGGAAACTGAGATTATAAAATGGGTGTTATTTTAAAATACCAAGTTTATGGTAATTTGTTATGCACCAGTAGAAAGCAACAGAAACCCTGGGCGGCTGCAAAATTTAGAGGGCAACGAGATATGTAAGGCAAAGAAAATGACGAAGAAAGAAAGGCCAATGAAGTCAGAGAGAAATGGAGAGGTTTTTTTTGTTGTTGTTGTTTTGTTTTTTTAAGGAACAGATCGCTTGCTCTTGCAAGAGGCAGATACAAAAAAAGAAAAGGATAAGATGGGCCTGTGGGCCTGTGGGCCTGCTAGAGAAACCAGGTCCAGTCACTTACTTCTGGCCTGACAGACCTTCTCCTTCCCACCTCCTAACACAAAAGGCAGGAGGAATTGATGGTACGCGGGAACTGACAGAAGCCAGAAGTATTTGCATTCTTTCTGCTACAGGTGCTTGTGCACTAAGAAGCCTAGTTCTTCCACTGAACGCTTTCGCGGCTGATTTTTTTCATCGATGATTTCTCATGAAAAGTTTTGGGAAGTTGTGAGGCTTTGTGATCTAGTCAGCTGTTAACTGCTACCATAAATGACATCCAGTCTTATTAAAAGCCTTGGAAGACCCAATTAGTGACAAAGCTGTGCTACTTCAGGGTTTATAAGGCTTTGAAGGTTGGTATTTCAAAACTGACTAACAACACTGTTCACAGTTGGCTCATTTTAATTACTAAGTAGCTAACATAACCTATTTTTAAACTTTTTGTTGTAATACATGCTTAGATTGCCTTTTAATTTATTTTTCAAAAAAATCAATAGAAGTCAACCTAATAAATGTGTATTATATTCAAGGTCCTGAGCTAACTAGGTCTTTCTTGTTCAGAAAAAGGGCTCTCTGCTGCTTTTTGTACCACCCAGATTCTGTGCACAAACTTATACTATTTCTAAAGTGCTGTCATACAAACAAAGACTGCTGGGCCCTAAAGTGATTAGTATTCAGCCTTTATCTAGATTTGTCTCTGTTAAACAACCCATTTTCCTATAATGCTTTGAAAGCAATTTCTCCTCCATCCATTCAATGAAGATTTACTGAGGACTTTCTCAGTTACATAAAGGCAGAAGTTAGATAAAAAGCAGAGAAGTATTTAAGGTTGCTGTTTTAAAAGTACATCTCAAATGCAATCTTCTTTTACTTCTTCAATATCTATATAATTATAAGGAGTATTCATATATTTAAGATGCATAAATTTTGGATTTTTGAGCCAGGGTTTCTGTGTTTAACAGTCCTGTCCTGGGGAACATAGGATCAGATATGAAAGTGAGGGGTGTGGATACCAAAGGTAACAAGTTGCTTTTATGCCAATACCACAGCGTTTTCATAAATATAGCACCAAATATAACTTAAAATCAGAATAGTGATAATGCCATTAATTCTTTTATGTACCAACTGTTTTCTCCATCCTGTTTGTGTGTATGTGTTTAAACAAAATTCAAGATTATTTTTTTCAATTTCTTGAAGAATTGAGCGGAATTGTGATATAGTGTTGAATATGTAGCTTGTATGTGGTAAAATAGCCATTTTCACAACAGTAATTCTACCAGTTGTTGAGCATGTAAGATCTTCCATCTTCTGCTGTCTTTATTTTCTTTTTTCAAATCTCATAGTTTTTATTATATCATTTAATTCCTTATATTTATTCTAAAATATTTTTAGGCTATGTGATAGTATCCCTATTTTTTGATGTTTGTTATTTGTTTATTGCAAGACTATTGATTATTATTTATTTATGTATTTATTTATTTATTTGAGAGGGACTTCACTGCTACTGGCTAGCACTCATAATGCTTGAAGGTACCAAGCACACTTAGAGGAGCAAAATAAGCCTCACAATCACCCAGGTATAATCCTTGTAAGCTACACTAAGATATTGCCCACTGGTGCAACAGTAGTATAAATGTTATGGGAGTAAACAACCATTTCTTACTGGAATTCTATGAGAAGCAACAGGTACTGCTAAAGGGACAAAGCAACTTTGACTTGACAGGTCATAGGCTCTAGAGTGCAGGGGTCTCTGCAACCTCCACAGACACCATAGTGATAATGATTCAAGGGAAGCAAAAGGCAGTTTGGCTCAACACAACTAAATAGCCAGTGTTGTTTCAAACTCAGGGAGTCTGACGTCACACAGTTTATTTTAGGCATATTTGAGCACAGCACAATTTGGTGAAAATTTACGTAGTGATAATTAATTCAATCCTGTGTGCACAATAAAGTACAAACTAAACTTTAAAAGATTAAATATCACATCATAACTCTTTTTAATGTACATGTGACACCTTCCATAAAGATGAGCTATGTATATTGACTGATAAAAATAAACTCACAATTAAGAGTCTAGGGGAGAATCCAGTGTGGTCTTGGTCACAGAGATAGCTCAAAGGTCACTATGTCCATTCCTGGCCTTCCTGGTAGATAACAGGTTATGCATCCCTGCCTGTGAAGGGGCAACCCTGTATTTAACACTTAGGTTCCCTATTGATTATCTGTGAGCATGAGGACATCCATACCTCCTACACAAGAAAAGAACCCTCTATGGATGAGATATTGCTTCTCTCAGAAGCTATGAGTTATTAAATAAAAACCCCAGTGCTACTTACAAGATAACCTTTCTTAGAGTTCCTAGTGTGAAAGGTTTGAGACACACCTCACCAAAACAAGGGTTTTGTTCTTTATTGTGCAATAGAATTTAATGGTAAGATCCTATTGCTGAAGACACTACATACTGGTAATAAAACACAGAGAAATCAAGCTTGAACTGAGCTAGAAGTATTCTCTCTGCTGTTTAACTTTCATAGTGTTAGAAAGTGCTAGGGGAGAAAAATAATCAGTAGTCTTACTGATCTGTGAATCCTGGGAGCTAAGGACCTTCCAGGTAAGACATGCATACCCTTTAGTACAATAGTGAGTGAGTGACTGTTCAGTTCATAACCAACCACTTTCTGATTTGATTAGAAGCCTGCTCAAATTTATTTTGCAATACGGCCATGATGTCAAATTGCCTTCTAAATATTCATGTTTATATTTATAGAACAGTGCTGAAGTTCAGTCTTCACCATCCAAAGCTTACTGCAACAGGCAGTGGTTAATACAAAAACCTAAAGGACTGTAATGATTATCTAAATTATTCTATCAATAAAAACATTAGGGTCAGATATGGGGTTAAAACCTGATTGATCAGAGAAGCAGCAGAGAAGTGACCAGTGACCTCCTTTCTCCTTCCTTTCTTAATCCAAAACTGGTGTAAATCTTTCTAACTCCTCCCTGCTACTTCCTGTGTCTCTCTATACCTCCTGGGTCTTCCAAAACCTCTATGGCTGATTCTGGTAAGCTAGAAGGTACTTCTGATTCCAAATAAACTTTATTGTAAGTGTTAGGAATGTCAGAGTGTGATCAAAACATCCCACAACAATGCCAAAAAGCTGAAAATAAGTGATGCTGATGTGCTTGGTCCTAAACGCAGTATCTCCAGCACCTCCTCCAAGGCTCAATGAATATCACAGAAGAGATTCAGAAAGAATATAAACATCAGTGGATGCAACCATGTGAGCAACATAATGCTTTCTGTATAGGCTGAGGCCACTTGTTCATTTTCCAGCCACCCAGACCCAAAATAATCAAACAGAAACTATATTAATGAAAGCACTGCTTGGCCTATTAGCTCAGGCTTCTTATTAACTAAATCATAAATTAACCCATTCCTATTATTCCGTATTACCACGAGGTTAGTGGTTTACTGGTAACGTTCCAGGGTGTCTGTCTCCTTTGGCAGCTACATGGCATCTCCTTGACTCCACCTTCTTTCTCCCAGCATTCAGTTTAGATTTCCCACCTAGCTCTATTCTGTCCTGCTACAGACTAAAGGAGCTTCTTTATTAACCAATGATAATAAAGCATACTCATAAGATACAGAAGGGAATCCCACATCACTTCTGGACATGACAAAAGCTGTTGTACTCTCACTTATAGCAGCTGTACTTATTAGTTCAAGACTTGTACAAGATTGGGACCTTCAATATTCCATCATGGGTGAAGAAAGGGTCCATAAAGCCCCATCTTTTCCTTATGAACTTTACCATGACTTCATTTTCTTTAGAGGGGTAGCTAATAATAAATTATTGTTACTCCAGTAAATAACCTTCTGCCCATGATCAAGCAAGCATTTCTAATTAAAATCAATGTCATACCAAAAAAAAAAAAAGGCCAAAAAGGGGGGGGGGGGGTAAGCAGGAAAGGGAAATGCAAGGAGATAGGAGATAAAAATAACAAAATCCATTTATATACACAGAGACAGAGACAGAAAAAGAAAGAACTGGCAAAAATAACACAATGTAAAATGTTTTAAAAATTGTAAAAAATAATACATACCTTACTGCCATAAGCAATACAAGATTCAACGAAAATACTATTTTTCACAGTAATTGTTTCTTCATTATATCTAAATTATTTTTGTGATATGTGTTTTTTGTGTGTGAATGAGTGTGTGTACCTCTTATACTTTCTCTGCAATCAATTTTTTTGTGATCTGTAAAATGGTCCATAATGTTAACAGCTGGATTTATTATTCTAATACATTTTCATTCACCCAATTCTACATCATCTGCAAATTGTAAATTAACTTTTTCTTTTCCTACTCTAGAATCTAGGTTTATTGCATTAGCTATATGCAAATATGTTTCAAATCAGTAGCAAGATAACATTTCAAAACAAGAGTCTTACTTACAATAATAAGAAGTCTACTATGAAACAGTCTCTCCTAGAAATCTCTACATAAACAAGGCTGAACAAAAAGCAGTAAATAACAAATGAACATATTAATGTGGAAGAAAGATAATTTCATGGGCTCTTATCCATAGGCAAAGAGTTACGGGCAACTATAGATAACTTAGAGAAAGAAATTTAGCTTTTCCCAGGGATGAACTCCCTTATTGGTTGACAGCATAAGCCATATCAAAAGATGTCTATTGTAAGACTTTTATAAGACACTGGGAA
The DNA here is from genome assembly GCF_000317375.1 of Microtus ochrogaster. Taxonomy (NCBI): domain Eukaryota; kingdom Metazoa; phylum Chordata; class Mammalia; order Rodentia; family Cricetidae; genus Microtus; species Microtus ochrogaster. Next base: position 27,495,218 of record NC_022027.1, read on the forward strand.
GAAATCCAATAAACCTTAATTATTAAAATAAAAGGTGTCTTAAAAGTCATAAGCAAACATACTATTTGTCATGTGTCTAAAAGTAACCCATAACATACACAATTCTGTGTATAAATGTAGAAACATAGTTAAAATGAACTTTTCTTAACAGAGCTGACAGTGTACCCTCCAAGAGCCAAAGACCACCTAACAAAACCCCAATACCAGATATGAGGAGCCCTTTTTTGAGTTGCTGATCAGAGCTATCCAAGAGAATCTCAAATAATAGAGCCTACTGCTACTGCTCTTGGTTTCCACCCAATGGTGGAAGATAAGTCCCTGCTGCTAAAGATATCATGCTCTTTAGACATAGCCCAGAGGCCAATGAACTGGAACTGAGGTGAATGCCATCTCCCTGAGTACTTGCTTTCATGATACCAGAAGTTGCCATGCAAGTTTCCAAAGGAAGGAAGCAACCAACAGTCTTACCTGGCTATGATCTATAAATAACATATTCAATCAGCATGGCACAATATCCCTAAAGGTCTAGTAGTGGCATGCATAGCTTGGTGGTAACAAGCTCTCTAATTGTACTTTAGACCTACTCAAGAAAGGGAATCATGCCAGGATGTGAGAAACCTTGCCAACTACTCAGTGCTAGTGAAATCATGGAAATTGGAGTAGACCTTACAACCACTTTTCTAAAGCAGCATAATCACTAACAACAATTTAATCACTGTCCTTATGCCCACAGGTAAGTGTAGTCCTCACCCCTCATCAAGAAACCTCTCTTTGAAACAGACAAAAAACAAAGAAAACCACAACCTATAAAATTGCATAGTTGTGGAGCCCAGTACAAATGGCTGCATCAGCAAAACACTCCTGTGTCCCTCCTGTACCCAAGGCTCAAAGAACACTTCAGGAGGAATAAGGAATCTCATAATAATTATGAACAAATGACGAACTATTTCAAGATTTTTACAATAAACTGAGAACTTATATATCTAATGATATATAATATATAATCTTTATTTGTATGTATTTATTTTCATTCATTTTACACACAAACACAGTTCTCTCTCCCTCCCTCCCTCCCTCTCCCCAACTACCTCCAGCTACTCCTCAGAAAGGGAAAGGCCTCCCAAGGGGAGTCAACAAGGTCTAGCACATTCAGCTGAGGCAGGACCAAGCCATGCTTGTTCCTCACCACCAGCACCACATCAAGATACTAGAGGTAAAGCAAAGGATAATCAGACCACAATCCATATCTCCAAAGAAGCTAGGTGACAAGGAGGACCATAACAGGGACACATGGATAGCCCTGGGAAGGGAAAATAGATGAGAGCTTCTGAAAAGTATGTTTTTAGGATATTGGACTTTCATTACCAAGTCCCATTTATACAGAAAGAAAAGAAAGAGAGAGAGAGAGAGAGAGAGAGAGAGAGAGAGAGAATGAAATAAAACCATTCTTAAATTTAATTTTATCCATTTTTATGCAGATAGGTATTTAGGTAGTTAAACACATAAAACCAGAGAAACTAATAAATAGCTGTTTATAATGAGGTAAAATAACATATTTTTTCACAATTACAAAAACAGTCACAGTTAAATATGGCTGACTTTCTTTTAGAGACTGTAAACAAACAGTTACATAAAACAACAGTAAAGTTAAAAATAAAATATTCATCTGCCTTTTCTGAGTTCCTACAAATCAGTGTGTATTAAGACCCAAGAACAGGGTAGGATGATGCACCCATGATTTTCCTTTAAATCCCTTGTCTAACACCACCCAGCTCTGTCATGCTTGATTTCACACACCTCAACCCAGTACTGAAAGCCTAGGACTTTAATCTTTAGTGCTCAGCATTATGCTACACTGACTTAAATATTTGTTATAGCATTTCTAAGTTGTCTTTCCCAACTGTAAATCGAGTTCCTCCTACTTTGTCTCCTTCAAGTGTTTCTCACTTGAAGGACAGCTTTTACAGATAAAACTATATTACATATTGGAATAGAAAACAAAACAATAGATGAACCCAAGGCAAAACATATATAGACCCACCTGGAAATTGGAAACAGACAAGATCGCCTGACAAAATTGAGAGCATGGAGGTGGGGGAGAAGGAAAGATAAAAGGGGAAGAGGAAGGAAGAAGGGGAGGAGAACTTGAGGGAATGGAATAGTCGAGATAGAGGAAGGGCAGAAATGAGAGCAAGGAGAGAGATATCTTGATTGAGGGAGCCCTTTTAGGGTTAGCATAAACCAGACTCTAGAGAAATTCCCAGGGATCCACAAGGATGGCCTTGCCTAAGACCCTAAGCAATAGAGGAGAGGGGGCCCAATCTTGATTTGCCCTGTAGTCAGACTGATGATTATCTTAAATATATATCACCATAGAAACTTTGTCCAACAACAGATGGAAACAGAGGCAAAACCCACATCGGAGCACTGGACTGAGCTCCCAAGGTCCAGTTGAAGAGTGGAAGGAGTGAGAATATGAGGAAAGAGGTCAAGACCATCAAGGGTTGGTTCATCCACTGAAACAGTTTACCTGAGCTAATGGGAGCTCACCAACTCCAGCAGGACTGGGAAGGAAAAAGCATAGAACCAAACTAGTCCCTCTGAATGTGGTTGACAGTTGCATGTCTGGGGCAGACTGAGGGGCCACTGATAGTGGCACAAGGATTTATCTCTACAGCAGGTACTGGCTTTTTGGGATTCTATTCTCTTTGGATGATTACCTTGTTCAGCATAGATAAAGTAGGGAGGGCCTTGGACCTTCCACAAAGCAATGTGCCTTACCTTCTCTTAGGATTAGATGGGGGTGAGATGGGAGGGTTTGTGGAGAAAATGGAAGGAGGGGAGAGAGTGGAAATTTGGGTTGGTATTTTTTTTTTAAAAAAAATTTAATAAATTTAAAAAAAGAGAAAGAAAATAATCTGCTTTGTTAACATGACAAAACAGCACCCTACAGAATTGGAAAAGATATTCACCAACCCACATCAGACAGAGGTCTGATCTCCAAAATATACAAAGAATGCAACAAACTGATCATCAAAAGAACAAATAATCCAATTGAAAAAATCGAGTACAGACCTAAACAGAGAACTCTCAACAGAGGAATCTAAAATGGCTGAAAGACACTTAAAGAAATGCTCAACATCCTTAGTCATCAGAGAAATGCAAATCAAAACAACTCTAAGATTCCATCTTAGACCTATAAGAAAGGCAGAGATTGATAACACCTGTGACAGCTTATGCTGGAGAGGTTGTGGGGTAAAGGGAACACTCCTGCATTGCAGGTGGGAATGCAAGCTGGTACAGTCCCGTTGAATATGAGTATGACAATTTCTCAGAAAATTAGGAAACAACCTTCCTCAAGATCCAACAATACTACTTTGGGGTATATACTCAAAGGATGCTCAATTGTACCACAAGGGCATGTGTTCAACTATGTTCATAGCAGCATTGTTTGTCATAGCCAGAACCTGGAAACAACCTAAAAGCCCCTCAACCAAAAAATGAAAAGGAAAATGTGCTGCATTTACACAGTGGAGTACTACATAGCAGAAAAAAATGACATCTTGAAATTTGCAGGCAAATGGATGGGATTAGAAGACATGATACTGAATGAGGTAACCCAAAGCCAGAAAGACAATTATCATATGTACTCACTCATAAGTGATTTTCTAAACATAAAACAAAGAAAACCAGCCTACAAATCACAATCCCAGAAAACCTAGACAACAATGAGGACCCTAAGATAGACATACATGGATCTAATCTACATGGGAAGTAGAAAAAGACAAAATCTCTTGAGTAAATTGGGAGCATTGGGACCATGGAAGAGTGTTGAAGAGAAGAGGAAAGGAAGGGAGCGGACCAGAGAAAAAAAAAAAAACTCAAAAAAAAAAATTTAAAAAAAGAAAAATCAAACAAAACAATCAAAACTACATTTATTACTCTATCACCTTTTTCACTGAAATGGTGAAATGAGTAGTTTTCAGCTAAAAATTACTCTTAAAAGAAAAGAATACAATTAATATCTTAAAGAAAATAGGACAATTTTATATTCATCCAAAGCCATCAAATGCTAAGGATTTTGTTGGTTTTGAAAGGCACACATTAGTAAGACACATTTTCACTAGAAGAAAGGCACAGCTACAGTTAAGTTCAGAATCTCAGATATGTATAATAGTCAACAGAAATAGAAAAAGTTGGAACAATAGAAATATGCTACAATAGAATGTATAATAAAGAAGGAATCATTTAAGATTAAAAGTAAAACCTTCATGAATCACAGGTACAAAAGCAAAAACACTGTCCGCTTTATACAGTTATTACAAATGGATATGAGACATACATTAGACAACAGAGAATATATCAGATGATGACAGTCAGTCTCTAGGGATTAAGGTCAGAAAACTGGCGCATGATAGCAAGATTTAAACTCTCACCTACATCAGGAGTTCCATAATTCCTGACAGGTTTCTTCACTTTTCTGTTACTAAAATGTCACAATTGTAATTGAAAAATAGTAACTACAGTTAACATATGTTTGTTGTGAGAAAAAAATTAAGCCACACAATGAGCTAATAACACAAACTCATACAAATTCATTGGATTTTTAAGTAGAAAACATAACTATTAGTGGAATCTGTTTCACTTAATTTACCAAAAACATTAAAAATAATGAATTTCTATTTAATATATGAACATGAATTCAAATTAGAATCATGAGGTCTGAGTTCAAGTTGGAGGCCTATATTTTTGTTTCTAGACCTCAGTGGTCTCATGAAATGGTGTACTGGACAAGATTTACATTCCCTTGAGGCTTCCAAATTCCTAAGACCTTGAGAGCTTGGAGGATGAAGTAGTTAATACTTCTTACAACATATTTTCACAGTAGAAACTAAAATAGTGGAGCATTTCGACATATTTATGGAAGAGCTGAATTGAACAAAATATGAGTTAGAATTTCCCAGTGGAAAAGCAGCAGAAGGAAAACTGATCAGAACAGTTTCCGACTAGGCAGCACTGAGGTTTCAGTGAAAGGAAGGAAAAGCCTGAAAAAGCAACGGGTGTGGCAACAGTAAGACTCTTCCCCTTCTGCGCATGTCTCTGCTGTAGTGGAGCCGGTAATCTACTGACGATTTCCTGTGTTCACTTCATATCAGCTTTATAGTATCGACCTCAAGACTCTGCTTCAGAGAGTTTTACATATGATACAGGATAAATGTCTATTAAGGTATGTATGAACATATTACATTTTTATACAGTATAAAATAAGATACACATAGTTAAGTACAATTTTGAAAGAGTATTGATTCAAATAGGAAATGAGCTGGTACAAGTTTCATGTCACAAGTACAGTTACAAGTTCAGGAAGAGTAAAAGGGGTGAGGGAAGAAACGAGTCAAAGTGACCCATGTCTGGAACTGTTGCTAAGAGAGGGCGCAGGCCCGGAGCTCCTGTATTTAGCCTTACAACCATAGAGAAACATGTAGATGTTCGCACAATATTTTTGTTTTTAAATGTTGGGACATCATTTAAGCCAAACAGACATGTCTCTGGAGCATGTGTGTTTTATAGGCTGGCAGAATAACAGAAAACCTGTGGTGCATTAAAAGCTATAGCAATGTATTTGCTGGAGATAAAATTTTGAATGTTTAAGGTGAAATGGCAGTTTTCCTCAAAAAAAAAAAACCACGAATTACTATGCAACTCATAATTTTATAGGGAAACCAAGCTCAGGGGAACTGAACATCTGTACTCAGAATCACTAAGATTTCATTTCTAAGCCAGGTTTGTTCAATTCCAGCAGTTTTTCTCTCACACAGAAACCGAGAAAGATGAATGGACAGAACAGGACTTCAGGTAGACCTGCAAGGTCAGAAGGATTTTGAGAAATGTGAGAAAATGAGTCAGAAGGAATGAGCTTGAAAACTGGTCTGATAACGGTGTATGTTTCACAATGGGAAAAAAGAAAACAATATAAAACACAGCAATAACACTCAATTTAACATTTACCACACAACCAATATTACAACCTAATAACTTAATAAATGGCCACCATCCATTCATTGTAATTTCTAGTGTCAATTAATGATGACCTGAATCCCTTTTTGTCTTTATGACTTGCCTAAAGACAAAGTTTAATTGATGACAATGAGATCACACATGCATACAGAAAATGTTGTCAAAGCATCTGCTCCTAATCAGACAACAACAACAAAAAAATCAACAAACCTAATGACATTTGAGAAGAATTGTTCAAAAAGCACATTGCTTAATTTCACCTGAAGATTCTATGATGCTGTGAAAGTCTCTTTCTCAGACACCCTACAGAATAGCATATACACAGTATATGCTTCTTAAGGCAACAAGAAACAAAGCCTCCATGGGACCACTGTTAAGATTCCAGTCTGAGCTCAGGCACATAAAGCTCTTTCGGCCAAGTGTGATGCCCCAAGGTCAATCCACAGGCCAACACAGTAAACTGAAACAGCTGACTCCTGCAAGATGTCCTCTAACTTTCTATACATGTGTGGTGGTACATATATACACACACAATTTTTAAAATTAAAGCAATTGTTTTACAAATATAACAAATAGTTGTTTAGATGCAAGATCACATAAGTACTGCCTTCTTTAAACCAAATCTACTACCAACATTAAGAGTCTCATGGAGAAAATAAATCATATAAAGTCTACATTTAATTACCTTGAAACTATCCTTACAAAGTTGAACTATTATAATTTCTCAGATTTTCCTTCAAAATAAAACTAGATAACTTTTTTTATTTTATAGAGTGCTCATTTCTTAATGTCAAAACACCATACAAGGCAGAAGCACACTAGGAGCAATTTCACATGCAGCATCAATACTAAGTATTAAAGTTGCAACTTATGGTGCGAGAACAAAGGACTGGTAGGGTCTTCTCTTTCACATAAAGACGGAAGACAACACAACTGCACAGAGAAGGAGTGGAAGGAGACCAGAGATACAGAGGAATGACCTAAGAACAGCACGTCAGAAGCAGACTTCAAACCTCCACTCCTCACTCACTCACTGTCCTCCCAACAAAATGAATAGTGTTATGGTATCACATTTTAAAATCCTTTTCCTAAATATTAAGATAGCATGTGTGTTTCAACTACTGCTTCATGAAGAGATTAGATGAATATTTAGTACATTTTAAACATTAAAGGACAAAATATACATATATATGATTGTAGAACTGGTACATCTCAAAGTTAGAGCAAATCTACTTTGTTTGAAATAGGGCAGAACATCTTAGTAATCAAGCATTTTCTATAAACCAAAGGGTTTTATAAATATATAGCTTTGCCCCTATCCCCAATGCCTGAACTCTGATAATGCCATGTGCATGAGATATAGACACATGCACATGTTCACATGTCTGGGTTATAGATTTGAGGGAATTTAAAATCAGAGCCCTAGCATACAAGAATTGACATAAAAGTGTCTTATTCCTTTGAAATATAAGGCAGAGAGATGGGGCTGGAGAGATGGCTCAGTGGTTAAGAGTACTGACTGCTCTCTCAGAGGACCAGGGTTCAATTCCCAGCACCCACATGGCAGCTCACAATTGTCTGAAGATCCAGTTGCAGGGGATCTAACACCTTTGTACCAATGCACATAAAAAATAAAGTTAAATAAACCATAAAATATTTTTAAAAAAAGGCTAAACCAGATTTCAGCCTTAAAAAAAAAAAAGAAATATAAGGCAGAGTTAGAAGTCAAGGTATATGTTCATAGCAACCTATCATATAAGACAAAAACAATAAGCCACGTCACAAATATGAGGTAGGGTTTCATTTTATTGCTGTGATGAAAACACCTGTAACAAAACAGCAATTTGGGGAAGAGAGTTTATCTTAGCTCACAAGTCCCAGTGACAGTCCATCACAGAAGGGATGTAAGCATAGAAACTTAAAACTAGTCACACCACATCCAGTCAGTGGCAAAGAAATGATTTAAGTTTGTATATTCTAATAGCACTAACTACATTCATAGCAAGATAGTGACTGTTGAGATATGAATGGCCAAGTCTACATTTATGCAAATCTAGAAAAACATTTTTATTTAAATACTACCTCATTAAAAGTAAGACATGAAAAGCGTTAAAGTGACCAAAAGGGGAACTGGCTAGATGGTTCAACTGATAAAGGCACTTACCTGTGAGCAAGGCTGATGACCTGAGTTTGACCACCAAATCACACATGTTAAAGAGTTGTCATTTGATCTCCACTACAGCATACACGCACAAATTAATAAATATAATTTTAAAACATTTTAAAAAGTAAAACAGTCTATGTTGTACATACCACTCATTATTTATACTAGAGAATTGCTAACATCAAATCACTAATTAATGATCTTAGTAAAATGCCAGAGTTCCAACTCCATTTCTTAATAATCATTTCAAATGAGTATGAGCTATTATTGGGTGAAGACTGATGTTTATATATGGCAGATTCATTTTGTCTTAATCAGAAGACTCATTAAAAAACTGTAATAAAAAACTGTATTTCTCAGATACATTTCACTACACTCACAATGTCTCATATACACTTAATGAATATATTTCACTTATATAACTTGAATTTTATTTTATATAAGTAAGTTCTATTTTTCCTTACTGTAGATAATTAGAAATATCACAATTTTAAGCATTTGTTAAAAAAATTCAGTATAAAATTCAAATGTATAAAACAGCACATTCTTCATCTAACAAGAAACAAAGAACATAAAATCTGGGACCAGCAATCAAGCACATCTTTAACATGGATTCTACTTCTCTAATATATTTCTCCCCTGTTCTAATACCTGGCAAATTATTGAGCAAATTTTGGGAAGAGGAGGCTGGTGCAACAGATTACATACTAAGCAAAACTTACTTAACTTACAAGCTTTAGAACATTAGATACAGTTATCTGACATAACAAGAGTATCATTTTAAATGCTAAAATTATACTACTCTGTATTAGAAATATTAATTACATCATTGTTAAAATTTTAGCTCGATTTCTTAAGTGAAAAAAATTTTAACTTGCTTGGCTTTTTATTTACCATGTATTCCTGCCACAACTCAAAGACAAGAGACTAATAGATGACAAAGGTTGATTTGTTTTCTCAACTCTCCCTATAAAATATCTAAATGAGACTACAAAGTGTGCCAATAGGCATATAAACCTGACAAATTACCCTGAAACACAAACTAAGTTCATGGATTTAACTGAACCTATACTATAATTTAACTTTGGGTTTGGGTAAATTTTTACATTAATATATCAAGAAAGGTTCTGATAAAAGGAGCCTACAGTTTCAACATTCTCTACTTTTTATAGTATGGCTTAAGCATGGCTTAAACAACAGTTCTCTGAGCTTTTTTCCACAATAATATACAGGTCTACAAAAGTCCAAACGATACTGCATCCACTACTATTAATGTCATACAAAACAGTGTCCTGTAACAGTCTTATCATCTTCCTGACACTATGTGAAGTCATGATTAGCCCTTTTTCTACAGATATCACATCAGTATTACTATACCATTCTTTCCTTACTTGTGAAGAACAGTAAGATGGAAAGTGACTTTATTTCTGACACATCTAGAACATGTTTCAGTATGGCAACTTGATCATAAGGCTCTAGTTTTATATAAAATAAAGTTAATTCAATTACTTCTTATTGTTGCTAAAAGGTAAATATGTCAGTATTAATAATATGAAGCAAAACCATCAAAGTCAATTTCATACCCAGAACTGTACTATAGGTAAGGGCAGTAGTAACTGAGAAGAATTAAACTGGTCTTCTATAGTAGTGTTGTTTTTTTATTCTAGGAAGACATATTTAACCATGGAAAGGAAATCATCAATTACTTTCAATTATTTTGTCAACTATTATTATTTACCTCATGTTTCCCCCAAATTATATTTTAGATTTGATATCTTACTTTATATATTGATCATGTCTTAATTTACCTAAATAACGTATTCTCTAATTTGCAATCTTCATGATTCTTTATATTTTTGCATTTATTTTTGCAGTTTTCTGTTATAACTTGTACCTATCTATATATGCTTGTATGCAATATATGTGTATATATGTGTACATATATAAGTATATAAATCAATTACTTCACTTAAATTGAATTCTTCACAGTGTCCTATCTCAGAATTTCAGTGTGTTTTCAGACAGAAATTGCAACATTACTGTACCTGTCCTCTCTGAGTCACTCTGAAGAAAGAACTAGAACTAGTTTATTCAGGGACAGACATTTACAGTCAATAAATAAGATCTGTTTATTCTCACTGGACGTCAGAACACACCCATAGAATCCAATCTGGTCACTGTACCCTGAATCTGGACACGGCCTTCTGCCTTGTTATTGGGCTTTCTCAGTTACAATTTATTGTACACACCAGACAATTGTGTTAAAGTTCTGGGTAAGAGCTGCTCCGATGATGTTTAGTAGGCGCCTAATGATGTTTATTTACATGTTTTCCTGATGATGTCTGTCTGAACTCATCCTTCCTTGGGTCATTGCCTTCTCTGTTCAATTTGCATATAAAAGAACACTGAAACAGATGCAAGGTTCTCTACAGCATAAAACTATCATCTTTCCCATTCTTTCAGGTCCTTAGATCCTAAAGCCAACAGACAAGATCTGCACAGGTCAGCTGAAAAGTTACAAACTTTCAAACAGATATATAATTATGTACATATCTATATTTAAGTTTAAAATCATAGAATTTTAAGAGTTTTAAGCTAACGAAAGAGAGTCAAGAAAAAGAACTCATTTAATCATAGCCACAATAAATAAATTAAAATGTTCAAATAAAAATTTCCATAAAGAGAAAGCAATTATGCATGCAATTACTTCTCAAAGTAGAGAGAAATCTGCAATCTACTTCCAGCATTTCAGATAATGAGAAAGCAGAAATCCAATGTGAGGAAAGGCTGCATATAGGCCAGCAACAGTTGGTTACAGGAAGAAGAAAGGCCTGTGTACAAGGCCACCTACTGAAAGAACTGCTAATTGTGGGAAAGCTCGCAGATGTGAATTTTATACTCCAGGTGGCAGTCTTCCCAACAACACCATAGCGTCTCCTTTGGTTTTTCAAATTAGCACCGTAATTCTAATAAAAAGCAAGCACCATTATGTGTGCTTCACACCAAGATGTACTTAATCAACAAAATAATAACTGAATGAAACTGGAAACAAAGAAAAGAATGCAGAAATTGAAAAAAAAGAGGACCGGAGCCCATGGCTTCTTCACAAATCTACTTCCTTGTTTGTCTTTCTGGGAAGGATCTGAGGTGATGCAATTTTTATGTGCATTTTTCACTTGTGTCCTCCTAGCCTAAGGGCAAACAGAAAAAAAAATGAATGCAGACTTAAGGAGCAGAATTTTGTTCTTGTCCCAGTGGATTCCAGTCTGTAAAAAGCAGAAAAAGGTTGCTTCATATCATTCATATGAACTCAGCTACCAATCAGCACTTACGTTTTATATGATTCCTTCAATATTTCTTTTAAAAAAAATGCCTCCTGCTGATATGTGACTATCAAGTCAATTCAAACATAAGAGACAAACCATTCACACCAGACTCTTCCTTAGTTCCCTCATGGCATTAATTAGCCTCTGTGTGCTACTGCAAAACCGGCAGAAGAATGAAAACAAAGGAGAAAGGGGTCTGACCAAAGATTCCTCTGTCACCTCCTGGAAATGCCTCACTCCTATTTGGAACCATTAATCAGGAAAGAACCAGTAGGCTGCCAGCCCCTGCTGAAGGTGTAGATGCCCCAAAAGGCTTGCCTGCTTGCTGTGCTGACACTACTCTTAATGATTCAAACATCTGGAAAACAGCATTTCACAGTGACAATCTGAACTTTACTGATAAGCAATAACTCCCATACTGTGTACTGTGCATTAGAAGCACAACAGGAATAGCAAACTGGCGCCCCTTAGTATGTGCCATGAGAGCTCAGTTGATTTCCATTGAGACAAAGACTTTTTGTATCTTGACAGGGCGCCTAAATTCTACTAAAACCTTAAGTGAGTTCCTAAGGAAAATAAGTCACATTTAAATATTGGCCTTTTGAATTTCCTTTTTCTAGTTTGTTCATGCCAGCTTAAATTTTGGATGTTCTTTACATATAATGTTTCTTTTCTCATCATTGAAGTATATATAACAGTTTAGATAACAATGATAAATGGGGAGATTGATATAATTTTTCTTAAGCATTTTATATTACACTGATTTTTTTTCTAGTTAGCTCTTTTTATAGTTCAACCAATTCCAAACTTCTCTTTCCCTAATACCCTGTCATCACCTCACCAAATGCTGTAAGTATCAAAGGATACTTTAAGATAAGCATAATAGCATCTGGGCATAATGGTACACATGTTTAATCCCAGTGCTTGGGAAGCTGAGGCCTTTGTGAGCTCAACAACTTGGTCTCACTGCAGGAAACCAGAGCTACACAGTGAAAACAAAGAAGAAAAAAGAAAGATAATCATAGCAATATTTTTTTCTGTACTTTCTGTCATTCTATAATGATCATGTTACAGTTAATAAACCAAGGAAGAAAGATCCACTTGGTGCAGCTAGTTAGACTGTTCTTAGAGTCTCATTCTCTTTTGTCACTGGGCATATCAGCACATTCCCTCTAAACTGAACTTTTAACATCTCCCTTACATCTTCAAGTATGTCTCATCATGTATTTGTCAGTTTTCTTGAGGTTTAGGTTTTGTCACAAGCAGTGCTACAATTCAACTCTCCCTCTGACTACTAAACCTGGCACCACAGTATTATTTTTTCTAGTGTTCTTCAAGTTCGAGATACTCCACTAGTTCCAACTCTTGACTTAACTCATTAAATTCCATTTGCAATGCTTCACTGCCTTGTCTCACTAACATACTTGCAAGCTGGAAAAGAAGGCATACAAGACACCTGAGCCATTATTTCAAACATTACTGAATGGCTGGAAAGGATGAAAAGAAGACATTTGTTGTCGTGTAAACAAGCGCCCTGTAATGGCAATGTGGATTAAATACATTACAATTCTCATAAAAGCAATACCTTAAAGAGCAGCTTATGTGATAAGAAAGTTAAATTCCCTAGGCAATTTTATCAAGCTTATTCAAGTTAAAAAGGAGCTCTAAAAACAAATGTTGCCCATAACTGTTTGCAGAAGGCACAAGGTCCTGGTGCTCACAGATGAACACTAGGAAAACAAGAAATGCTAAACACACAGGGTTGTCTCTTCAGTGTTTCTTCAATGTTTTCTACCCAGAAGCCTGAGAGTGTATACAGTTAATAGCTTAGTGACCTGTGCTATCTGTGGGGTTAGGCCATACCTGAATCTCCCTGACTATTATGCAAATACCAGACTCCCTAGACCTTTATCTTGAGCATTGTTTCTCAGTCCGTAGAACTCATCCTTAGGGGAGATGTCACATGTACTTCATAGCTTAGTGACTTCTACGTTATCTATATGACTGAGACAACACAACAGATCCTCGCCTAGACCCTTAAGCTATAGAACCTTTCTTTATGGAAGAGGTCACATGCACTATGCAAAGGAGTTTTGATGTAGCCATGAATTAAGCTCTATTGTGCACAGGGGATTGAGATAATTGTGACCAAGAAATTTTTTCCAAAATTGTACTGTATTTAAATATGCCTAAAATAAACTGCCTGGTGTTAGACTCTAGAAGTTTGAACCAACACCAGTTACTGAGTCATGCTGGACCAGATTTCTCTTGCCTCATGTGTATCATTACCCTGCAAGCCCTGGTATTTGCAAAGACCTCCACAACTGTTATCTTATTTCAACGACAATGTCATGCAGATGCACATCTTAACTGAAATATGTAAGATATATATATATATATATA
>NC_022027.1:27509228-27527976 GCF_000317375.1 Microtus ochrogaster
TAACAATGGTCATTTCTTTAGAGTAACTTCTTTCTGTTTTTCTACAATTACTCAGTAATTCCTCGCTTATTTACCGTCTTACTCTTATAAAGAAAATGATTTGCAAACAACAAAATGATATCACCACAGTCAGCAGAGAAGTCCCCTAAGTACCCACACCTCACAGCCAGTGAGCCCAGTTACAGGAGTAACAGACCCAGACATAATCTCTCAGAAAGTAGAATCTGCAATAAGTATGGAAGATTTAGGTTACGGTGGTACATCTGAGCAAAAAGCTAAGTCAAGGCCTTCCTCAATACTTATCATATTTTCATAATCCCAAACTTCTAGCTTCTGTTCTACCGTTCTACCAGAGCTTAGCTGCTAAATGCTAGGTTTGGCCAACTGGCTGACAATTTTAATACACATGACTATTGTCATAATCCTATTGGCAAGTACAACAGGAAAGATGCTGTGCTAAGCAACTGAAGCCTAGAGAATATAACTAATGCTCTGTTTACTCATTTCTTAACTCTATTGCAACATGCCAATGTGTACAATTCCTATGCCAGGCCACTTTAGATCTTGATTTTACAAAAGAAGAAACAAAGACAGTGTCTTTTCTCATAGGTCCTAGATATCAGATGTAGGCAACAGATGAAAATAAAAGGAAAAACACAATGAATGCTTCTTCCCCCAGGATAATCTGTGAATCTGACAAATCTATGTTCAAACAAGCTAAGAGATCAAAACCAGAAACAGAAGAGTGATTAGATTCCAGAAAAATTTCTAAAGTTGTGGGCAAACAATTTTGCTTATATGGGGTGTGAGACTAAGAATGACAATATGTGTCATGCCAATTATTTATTTTAATTTGGGCTACTAAATGTTAGCAGTTACTATGATAGAACACTGTAGGGAAAGTGTTATTTAATGAGAATAACCAAGAACTTGAGTTTAAATGTAGGTTGACAAGAAAACCAGCACACAAATCACAATCGCAGAGAACCTAGACAACAATGAGGACCCTAAGAGAGACATATGCAGATCTAATCTACACGGGAAGTAGAAAAAGAGAAGATCCCCTGAGTAAATTGGGAGCATGGGGACCTTGGGAGAGGGTTGAAGGGGAGGGGAGAGGCAGGGAGGGGAACAGAGAAAAAAGTAGAGCTCAATAAAAATCAATTTGAAAAAAAAGAAAAAGGAATACGGAAAAAAATAAATGTAGGTTGACAACTAGACATGAGTCTGAAGATCAAGAGTAAGATTCAGGTCAGGTACAGGGCCTCGGAAAGCTTCAAAATACGGATAGTAACAAAAAAGGGCACAAGGTGAGTTTAACAGAAAGAAGAGGTCAAATGATAGTTCTAAGATCTCCACAGTTTTTAGTTTAGAAGACGATCCACCAGAAAGGACTAAAAAAATGGAGCAAAGAGACTAAGAGAAGATACCTAGTGTCTTAGCGTTTCTATTGCTGCAGCAAAACACCATAACCACAGGTAAACTGGGGAGGATACTTCAACACTGCTGTTATCACTTAAGGAAATCAGGATAGAACTCAAGCAGGCAGGCAGGATCCGGGAGGCAGGAGCTGCTGCAGAGACCATGGAAAAGTGCACCTCACTAGCTTGCTTCCTCATCACTTGCTCAGCCCACCTTCTTCTAGAACCCAGGAGCAGCAGCCTAGGGACGGTACCACTCACCATGGGCTGGGCCCTCCCACATTGGTCACTAAATGAAAAAATGCCTTACAGCTCGATCTCAAGGAGGCATTTCCTCAACTGAAGCTCCGTCCCTTGATGTCTCTAAAGCTTATGTCAAATTGACACAAAAAACCCACCCAGTAGACTAAGTCACCTGAAGAAACTGTACTTTTAATAATAAATAATAGCCTAAATAAAGCACACTTTTATATCACATGTCTAAAGTCACCATGTCCTGGCTGACTTCAGACCCTGCCAACGGATATAATCTTAGATTCAATTTAATAACCCTTTGGAATGTGGAGCTGACACGGAACACAATGCAATGCTATTACCAGTTAGTCTGTTTAGCCTTTAACCCAGTCTTGCTTCTTTAACTTTTCTTTCAGGCGGTATCACTGGTGAATGACAGATAGAAAGCAGAGGCTGAAAAACCACAGAATGTTCAGGCTTGCAGCTCTTGCAAACTGAGCTTCACTGTAAACAATGCATAACAAAATCAATTTGGAAGCATGCTATTGTGATGCAGTGAAGAGAAAGTGAGTCTCTTATGTAAGTACATTTCTTTTGTTATCATTCTGAATAAAGGACATCTTATATATGTTCATTTCCTTACTCTTTTACCCTTTTCAGTTGAAGGTATTTTTAGTGATCATGAAGTGTCTTTTGGGGGAAAAGTATATCCAAAGAAACATGATCAAGTAGAACCCACAAACTCTAATGAACAGCTATTTAACATAGCAGTACCAAAGCGAGAGATCATCTTTCCCCAGAGAAGCCAAGTGCAGCACCCTGTACATCTTCCTGACTCTGATAATAACTCCATGGTCTGTAATGGATTTAACAAAGAGGTGTTTATTGCCTTGGCCTCGATACAGAAATTGAAGTCCATGCAGACATGCACTATTGCCTGCTGTGGGGAGCTGCCATTAGCTTTGGGTTTTTGGAAAGGTGATCTACTAAATATTTGACTCTTTAAGCCCAACTAGTCTTTTTTTTTAAATTCATATAAGTGTCAGTCAAATAGGAAAAAAATATTTTCCTATACTGAGAGTAAAGTAACCCAACATGGAAAATCAAGTTTGTAAAAGGTCCTATGACACAACCATTATTGAAGTGTTTGTTATAAAAACAATTTTGAACACAAATAAATCTAGGTGACATCTACATAATTTAGCAGTTTTCTTGGGAAAAGGTACTCTTAGATACTTAACTTGGTAAAGCACAGTGAGGGTCTCTTAAGAGGAATATAGACTACTTTATGTTTCATGCTTACTGGCTATAAAAACCCTCTTATAGGATGAATGTTTCCTGGAAAATACTTGAACAAAAGTAAGACAAGTACTCTCCATTATTCTGGCCGGCTGAATAGGACAACGTCTACAAGTCTTTGTTTAAACTTTGCTGCACAACTTTTTTATCATAAAATATTCACTTGTATAAATCTGTGAACTCTAAAAACTCAAATTTCTCCTTTAAATTGCTCTGTTCTTCACCTGGATCCAGGTACAAGACCAGGAAAAACAAACATACAAAGCATTAGATAAATGCATTAAAACCCATGTGCTAAATCAATGATTAAATTAATTATCATTGTTTTGTTAATATGGTTCATCATTTTCAGAAAGGCAGCTCCAGTGTGTTAGATGGAATGAAATAAAGTCTCAGAATGCTGAGATCTGCTTGAGTTTATATGTGGACAAGAAGGAATCCGAGCAAGAACTTTCGAATAAAGTCGAAGAATTGGAATTTCAAAGAAGGAGTGATGACACAGAACAAAGGTGTACAACTTAAAAAATGTTAGTTATGCTTTTAGAAGTACATATAAAGCCAAGCACAGTACTCATGCCTGTGATTCCGGGATGTTAGAGCTACTGACAGAAGGATTACAAAAAGCAGGCACAGATGGATTACAGAACAAAATAAAAATCAGAGTTCTCTTTTCTCTACAGAATGGAGGAAACAAGTAGTATTTAGCCAAAAATATGGGATATGTAGCCAATAGAGGGTTGAAGCAACTCCTCCAGTCTACACCAAAGATATTTGCTACCCTCCAGAACATGACAATAAGACCCTATTATTGAAGACACCAGATACTTATGTCATAGAACATGGAAAAATCTGGCTGATATTCAAACAGAAGCTTTATGTCTACAGGCTAGGATTCCTAGTGCTATACATGAAATAGGAGAGTATAATCATCAGTCTCACCCAGCTATGAGCACTGTGAGGTGCATGAGCAGCCTAACTAGTCAGACATACCTACTAGTGCACTGGTGCAATAATGGTATGAATGTTTTGGGAATAACCAACTGTTTTTTTTTCTTTTATTTTAATTTAAGGCCAGCTTCATGAGATGAAATCCATACTTAACACTGTCAATGAGGCCAAGAACTTGAGGCTAGGTTATGGGTCCTCAGGAAACACCTACTATTATTACTTTGCTAAAAGACCATAGTAACAGAATGATACCTAATGACATATTGCTATACTCATATATGAGTTCACAGTTCAACTATCATTAGGAAAGCTTCTTCTTCGAGTACATGGCAATTAGCACAAAAACCAACAACTGCAGAGAATTGGAGACTTTGGAATATTCAGCCCTAAATGGGATCTCTTTATTACAACACTCCCCTCAAGGCTCAGATATATATGCAGAAGGGAGCATGAACAGATTTTAAGAGCAAGAGGTGTGGATGATGTCAAGGAAACGATATTTCCTTTGCACAACAAATATACATAAAAAAGCACAAAGACTGTAACATGAGCATGGCCTGCAAAACTAAAGTCAGTTAAAATCCTAGGATAGAGGAGGGATACACATTCCCATCACTAGACAGGGTTCTATCGCCATTAGATTTCTGTTGGGTTAGGGACAATCAGTTGTCTTCAATAAAATGACACTAGATATATAATGACTACACTACAGAGCAGGCCCCATACAGACAAACTGGACTCTAATTTTGTTTGTTGGGGGAAAAAAACATGAAATTAAAGGGATATTAAGGTGGAGAAATGTATGAAAGGAGTTGGGGGAAGGGAATAAGTTGAATCAAAATATACTATATGAGATTTTTAAAATGTAAAGAATTATTGAGATATTAATAAGTTAATGTAAATGTTTCTGCATTTCACTGTAACAATTTTAACACATATCTATATTCACTGTAAGTCTATGAGAGTATATTTATAAATATTTTTATTTCCTATTTTAAGGTTTTTCAAATTGTATTAGCTTCAGGCTGCATGAAATGCTGATTTCAATGAAGGAAACACTATTAATGAAAATTCACTTAACTAGAAAATAATTACATTTCAACTTGAAATAGAGCTGGTTCTTCTCAAAGCATTTTTTCCCAACCATAACTACCAATTAAAACTCAGTGACAATTAATTTCATCTCCAAAGAATAAATTTAGAGGAAAAAGATAAAGCACAATAAGGCCTCTAGAGAAAGCATGCCAAAAAGCGGCTAGACTAGTCTAAAAATAAAATATTCAAACTTCTCATTTGGCCTAAACCTGTGCCACTGACTTTCTATCACAGGTTTGATAAAAAGACTTATTTATTAAGTTCCTATGAAAATAAAATTCTACATTGTCCTTCTCTCTTCTTTTCTTTTCTTTAAATTTAACTATGGCTTCCCAATAGACATGGCTATGAAACAATCTTTGGAGAAAAAGAAAAATTTAGTATATACTGTGCTATTTACCAAACTTAATATCCAAGACACCAACCTACTTTTATTTTTAGATGTTTTCTGTGATGGTTGTACTATGAGTAAATGTACCCAGTGGTCATTTCATGGCTAACATACTAGACAAATACAATAAATAAGTAAAGCTAGAGCTATTAGAGCTATGCATTCTAGTAAGTCTACTGAACTACTTACCAAAGCAATTTACAGTACTGTAGAATGGCTGCAGCAGGAAGATAGGCAAGCCAATCATACTTGAGATCAATTTTTGAAAGATTCTAAGTTTCTCAGTTATCAAAGCTAGTGGGAAAATGTTCTTCTAAATGTTATATTCCTGGTCCATTTTATACCATCCAGCACTCAAAAACATCAATTAACTAAAAAAAGAAAAAGAAAAAGAAAAAATACAAGAAGAAAGAAACCTAAAAGCAACAGGGTTCCACAAGAGGAGTAAACCTCCACACACTTCATATAGTTTGGGGCAAGCAAATGTAATATTTGCCATGACTAGCAACAGGCAGTCTTTGCTATTATTAATGCAGTCCAGCTGATAGGAACAGACAAAATTGAAAAAGGAGGAGAATGTGCTTTATCATCTGTAGCAGAATTTCAATTTTCTCTTTCAAGTACAGTTGAATGCATTTTCTTTGCAAGCCAAAGACAGAAGATCTTGATTACTGTTGCAAGAATAATCTTAGCCTTTGTGTGAAGAAGATAGAGAAAATAAATAGTTTTTCTGGATGATGTGTCAGCTTGTGAACTTAGAAAACAAGATATATTCTTGGAGGTAAGGAAATTAAATTAGGGTAAATGGTAGACCCATTAAAATGACAATTGAAGGCTTTTTTTGTAGTCCATGGCTGGCTTTCCAATTGTCCTCGATTTTGCTTCACCTCAGGGGCACAGACAACTGAACCAGAAACAAACAGGGTCAAGACAGGGGCAACTGTCTGAGAGTACAGGTCACCCAGGCTATAGGCCTTGTCATGAATTGTTAGCTGTGCTGTAAAATTAAGGTTCTGAATCTGTTCTCTCCAGCTACCACCCTTGTTTCAGATCTTATCTCACATGAAGAGACAGACAGAGGGACAGACAGACAGACAGACAGACACACACACACACACACACACACACACACACACACACAAAGGCGGAATGAAGGAGGGGGAGAGGGTGATGAAGATGGAGAGGGAGAGAAAGTAACACTACATTTCCAGGTTGTTTCTCACTTTTATCAACGTTCTATTTTACCAACAATTATTCACAATGTCTCAGTTGCACTCTTTCTCAGCAACAGAACACCCATCGTATGTGGGGTGTATTCGTTCTTTGAGTAACCTTAATTTACCTACATTCAACAAACACAGGCTTTCGTTTAAAAAAAAATGGCAGATCACTGAACTTAAAAGAATCAGGAGACAAGGACACACCCATTCCACACGCTCTCATGTATCCCTCAAATAATATCTATAAATACCAACTCAACAAAACTCTCTCATCAGCTCTCCTGCTCAAATTAAGTGCCCCAGTCCCAAAGTATTCAACAAAATCACGTGTAGAAGGTGAGCATGTTAAAAGTAGGTATTCGCATCGACAACAGGCTCAGGCTATGTCCAGTGCGCACCTCACCTCTCTCTGGGAACACTATAAAGCAGATTAACAAAGATTTCCTAGACTTCATTTTCTTTCAACTTACATAAAAAATTAATACAGCTAAGCACATTATTTTTACAAGACTATTTCTTCAGGTTCCTTAACTGTGCTCCCATGTTCTTACCACCTTCTATTCTCTTAACCCCGTGTCTTTCTCACAACTCTATCCTCTCTGACCTTCTAGCTTAAATAAGCCATTCTCATTCTCAAGACTACTGATGTGGTGAACTCTAAAACTTCACCTGTGCCCAACATCACAGTAGCTTAGGTTCACTGTCTAGAAGAATTTCTGTCCCAAATATAGTCACTGGCCTACAGCCAAATAAATACAATTAATTTTCCTATTTCCCTTCTATTTGTATTGTTTTCTCTCTAATCAAGAAGCTATTTCTAAGTTACCTCATTCCCTCTACTTATAAATTGTCTATAAAAATTGTACTTCTTTAAATTCTTTGTTCTAAAAATAGAAATTACATCAGACGTTCTTATCATTTCTTGTTTGTATTATTCCGGTATTTCCCTAATTGGTCTTCCTGACTCTTATCTCTCCATATTCAATTTACCATTGACTTATTTTCCTAAAGTACTTTTTTTCTTTTACTTTCCTGTTTAAAACCTGTGCTGATCTCACACTGCTAACAGCAACAAGTTTAAGTTTTTTGGTCTAACCAAGTACATTCATTTAATGGGCTACATATCCTATGCTCCCTGCTTATAGATGTAACCATTGAACCCATGTTTAATACACTTAAGCTACTCAAACTCATATGTTTTTTATTATATTACTTCATGAACATTGACGAATTATTCCTCTATCAATGGGGAAGAGTTAACCAGCATATGTTCAAGAAATGGAACCATCAAATCAGGTATTTATCAAAAGGGAGCTATTCAAATATACCAAAACATATTCACATCACAAAATATCATATAGCCATAAAAAGCAGTGAAAATATCTATACAAACATGAATGCACATAGTTATGTAGCTACACAATATGTAGTTAACTTTTAAAAGGGAGGCACAGAGAATTGTAAAAGGTTATTCCTTAAATAAGAAGAAAAAGGAATTGGGACTATATGCCCATATTTGCATATATTTGTGTTTAAAAACATGACCAAGACAGAAAGAAAAGCCTCCTGGGCACTTGACCTATATAGTTCTGACTCAGAAGCCCAGACTGCTTTGGTCTGTTTCTGTCACTCGCAAATTAAACCTTAAGCCTATATTTAAAATAACTGCAAGAATTCTTACTGCAGAAGGTTGAAATGATACGAATTAACATTAACCAAATGGCATATATAGGACAGAACTAGGCATTTAATTATTATAAGGTTTTCTTTTTTTTTTAAGAAAAAGGGGGTGGGTCTAAATGAAAGCTACAGTGGCTGGTAGAGACACAAAGAGAAGACTTACCAAAATATACATTTTTACATCACTAGAGTATGAAACACTTATATTCATGGTCCAAGATAAATAAATAATACATAAATTTACAGCTCTCTACCCATGGAATTAAATATAAGACACTCCTTAATCCTCAAACAGTATCCCCTAAAGATTAGAAGCAAAAGATAAATGTTAACTACAGAAATGACATGTATACTTTTGTTCCAAGTCTCACCAGGACGCAAGTCAGTTTTTATGTGTAATCATACAATCCAGGGCACGCCTGTCGGTGTGCTAATTTTTCCATCATGTTTTCATGACATCTAAGAGGAAAATAAATTCGGCACACTGCGGCCAGTAGGGTTGAGATCTGAGCCTTGCCAGTCTTTCAGAAAAGGTTAAGTTTATCCTCAAATCACCTGATTTAAACTAAAGCACTTTTTTGGTCCTTAAAATTCCTTTTTAAAATGTCTTCATTTCCTCCCAGTTTCTGGTATTGTGTGGGTGCTACTGGTAGGAGACTGTCCCTGAAGCCCAGCAGCTGATGTCTAGTAGGCAGGCATTGCTACCCTGCACTTTCCTCAGACTACAGGATCCCTCTGCTGCAGAAGTCTGCCTCGTAGGGAAGGTCTGAATTTCCTGCAAAACCTCTGGACAGACTCTTGATGGGAGCCACAGCTGACGCTTCTGAAGCTGCTCCCCTAGGTTTCCAATGAGCATGAACTCCTCTTTCATGTGTCCCTTCAGGCCCTGTCATTCATCACTGAACTGCTCACAGGCTGAACACCATTCCTTACTTCTACATTTTATGTAACAAGCCAGGACTGTGTCTGTAATTTTCAGGTTGTTCTTTTACTTACCCATCTTAATTTTCTAACTGCTTAATATATAAGAAGATGAGTACTATGAATGTGGTAGGAGCAAGGCTCAGTAGCAAGGCTCTTGCCTAGCATTGCTGCAGTTTTCAGCTGCTTAGCTTATTGATTTCTTCTCTTCCCCATCACACAACAAATTAATGCTGCTTTGGTGAAAATGAGTATTTCCTTCTGTGCCTTTTTCTAACTAGGACTTTTTGGTAACATACTATCTATATTCTTAAAGTCTAGTTTGCTCCATTATTAACAATAAAATAGCTTTATTTTGAGTTTACTACAAGTACTGTTCAAATACTCCCCACTGGAATGCAGAATTACAAGATATTTTCTCCTGCTACATGACTAGCCCATCCAACATTTAACTTATACCACAGCCTGGCCTCCTATATTAACTTTTGTAACTAAGTCTCATCTTGACTCCTATGAAAATAATTTATCAAAACACAAAATGCATTTATATTCAGACTTTACTGTAACAACATAACTTGAAAATAACCTACTGCTTTGTATACTCACAATTCTGCCTAGTCCTCCCTTTTGTATTTTTTGCTTTCTATTAGCTTACAAAGATCAGGTTCTTATGGCATTTTAATATAAACTTAGTTTTGATTGACATTACTTTCTGCATCCCCCACCTCTGCCCTCTTCCCCACCTCTGTGCCCTTCAACCCTAAGTAACCCGATGCCCTTATGCTTTCATTCATTTCTGTTTTATTACTCCCCTTGCCACCTCTCTTAAAGCCTTTTTTAAAAGAAATAATCGGATTGGCCACTTTCTAGTTTCCTAGTCTTTAGCACAGTTTACTCCTGTGGTTATCTGAATAAGAATGGCCCCCACAAACTCATACATTTAAATGCTTAGTCATCAGAGAGTAGCACCATTTGAGAAAGATTAGAAGGTGTGGCCATGTTGGAGTAGGTATGGCCTTGTTAGAGGAAGTGTGTTACTGGGACTGGGCTTTGAGGCTTTCAAAGTCCATGCTAGGCCCAATCTTACTCATTCTCTCTGCCTGTGGATCAAGATGTAATTCTCAACTACTTTTCCAGTATTATGCCTGCCTGCATGTTACCATGTTCCCTGCCATGATGATAATGGCTACACCTCTAAAACTGTAAGCAAGCCTCCATTTAAATGCTTTCTCTTATATGGCCACAGTGTTTCTTCACAGAAATACAACAGTGGCTAAGACAATGTCCAACAAGATACACATATTTAGCAATTAGGAGGTAGAATCTGCATGTGAGAGAGAACATGGTATTTATCTTTCTGAGCCTGGGTTTTCCCATTTAATATAATGTCTTACAGTTCGATCCATCTTCCTGCAAATGCCATAATTTTATTTTCCTTCATGGTTGAATAAAGGTCTATTGTTTGTATGTTCCATGTTTTCATTATCCATTCATCTTTTGATAGACATCAAGGCTGATTCTACTTACACTGGATT
Organism: Microtus ochrogaster; assembly: GCF_000317375.1. Lineage (NCBI taxonomy): Eukaryota > Metazoa > Chordata > Mammalia > Rodentia > Cricetidae > Microtus > Microtus ochrogaster. The sequence continues at coordinate 27,519,973 of NC_022027.1, forward strand.
ATGAAAAAAGCAGCAATGAACATAAATAACAAAATATTTTTTATGGCTGCTTAGGTATATGTCAAGATAAAGCTTAGCTGGGTCATACGGAGTTCTACTTTTACAACTTTGAGGAGCTTCCACACTAACTTAGATAGTAGCTGTACTAATTTACACTCTTCAACACAATGACTAAGATCGCTCAGAAAAATAAAAACTACTTTGAAATCAAATCCCACTAGTTGGAAAAGCTGTCATGAAGAAAACAAATGACAATGGAACGTGGGGAGAATGAGGACAAGGGAACCTTTATTTTGCTCTCTTTAAGAAGTAAATCTAATCGCTTCTAACTTCAGTCCCTACCTGGGACCTCCTATGGCCTTTCTGCTTTTACAGAAAGTGCTTTTGTTTTGTGAAATTTTATAGAAATTTCACTGGCATATCCCAATCATTTTAGTGTTGCTGAATGATTTTGACTCTTTGGCTCTTCATGAGGAACACCACCCAACTACCAAATAAATCATACATAAAAATTTATTCTTACTTATAAATGCCCAACCTTATTTCTAGCCAGCTTTTCTTAAATTAGCCCGTCTATCTTTAGCCTCTGGGCTTTTTCCTTTTCTTCTGTAAGGTTACTTTCCTCTTACTCTGAGACTGGTTGTGTGGCTGGGAATCTAGTCTCTGCATCCTCCCCTCCTTGTTCTCTTGCTCCTCCCAGATTTTTTTTTCCTCCAATTTATTCTCTCTGCCTGTCAGCCACACCTATCCTTTCTTCTGCCTTTCTATTGGCTGTTCAGCCCTTTACTAGGCCAATCAGGTGTTTTAGACAGGAAAAGTAACACAGAGTTAAACAAATGCAACATATCCTTGCATCACTAAATGTTTCACAGCACAAAGGCAACATATCTTAAATTAATATTCGACAACATTTTACAAAGTAACATTTTGATTTTCATTTTACAATGAAAAAATTTGTTTTCAAAATAAAAAAAAACATAAAATATGTGGAAGCATTATTAATGTTTCCTTAGAGAACTTTCTGAACTTTCTTTTATATAAATACCTCCAACATGGGTTGATTTGAGACCAGTCTTCTGTTTCAACCAAACAGCCACTGAGCACCGTCCTTTCCCAACACTCTGTTACACAGCGACACCAAAACTCATTCTTGGGTCATCTCTATTACTTTTATTTTCTCCCTAAAGAAAGCAATGTTCCTCTAGCTCATATATGCACTGCTTATGTTCTTCCATTGGTGTACATTAATACCGAAGAACATATTTTAAACTATTTTAGTGTGCCCAAATCTTATGAAAAACTCTGGCTGGGAGGTGGTGGCACACACCTTTAATCCCAGCACTCGGGAGGCAGAGGCAGGCGGATCTCTGTGAGTTCGAGGCCAGCCTGGTCTACAAGAGCTAATTCCAGGACAGGAACCAAAAACTACGGAGAAAATCCAAAAAAAAAAAAAAACTCTGTATCAGACCCATTCGCTTTTTACTTGCTTGCCCAGGTACGAGTTTTGTGATTATTTTCACCATCTGTTCTCATCATCAATTTGCTAACTTATATTCTTTTTACATAAATGTTCCTTAGTCCTATATGTCTAAGGTTTTTCTACTGTAATTCTCTTTTCACTGAATAACAGACAAAATAATAGAAAAGTAAAGAAGAATATGAGTCTCCTTTCTAGACTACCTGCTTATGCTTGACACTTAAGTAGTTCAGACATACTCCTGATGTAGCAAACACAACAACAACAACAACAAAAAACAACTTTGCATTCTAAAATGCTTTCATACAAAAATAAATCTATCATCACGTCTTTGTCTCATACAAAGCTACTTTATAAAATAACTGGTACCGATTTCTTGGCCAGGCCTAGAAGCAGAAGAAGTTTAGGGCCCATTTAATAGGGTTGTCTGTCGCGCCTCAGTGGACGGCTCTTGCTGCGCTCTCAAAGGTCACTAGCTCTAGCCCCTTTTCCAGACCAAGACCCCCAAGCTTGACTTTACAGAATAGCCGCTCCTATTAAAACAGCCACTCTTTGGTGGACAATTCGCTCTGTGCAGAATACAATCCCTAACCGAGTGGTTAACGGGCCACCTCCCGCTGAAACTGCGGCTGGGCATAGCAGGTCCAGCCTCTACCAGTGTTCAGAAGTCACCCTGTGAGGCCGAAGCTAGCCTGGGCTAGCAATGAAAGGAACAGGCAGATTGTCTCCACAAACAAAATAAAACGACTGTCATGACTCTGCAACAGACTCTCACTCTACGTCCTAGAAGAACAGTGAAGGAAATCCAACACAGACCGTCTCTTTTCTCTCTGGGGAAAAAAAAAGCCAAGCAGTTACCCAAGAACGCTCCCAGCAGCGGTCTGCAGCCAGTTATTCCCAAGTAGAGATGAGGTCTGCGAACTTCAGATAAAACTGAACACCCCACCCCCCAACGGGACTCACCAGCTACGCCACAGGCACAATCCAGAAGAATAGAACGCTGAGGTGAACGCAGTAACCGCCAATATCGTACTTCCTGTGTCAGCTCCGCCCTCGAGGACAGGAAGGGGCCGGGCACCATGAGGCACTTCCCGTGGCAGCTCCACCCTCGAGGACAGGAAGGGGCGTGCACCATGAGGCACTTTCTGTGGCAGCTCCGCCCTCGAGGACAGGAAGGGGCGTGCACCATGAAGCGGCACCTTCCAAATTGACCAATCAAATGACCTCATTACATCCACAGGCAGTGCCAACGAGGCTGGCATCAAATTCCCCATATGATGAAGCACACTGCTTCTCTTGTTGGCATTCTTCTCTTCCAAGCCATGATATTCGCTAGCATGCCCAGAACCTTTCTTTCAATTATATTTTTATACCAATTAGTTATGAGGGAACATTGAGATTTCCTTCAAAGTTCCTTATAGCTATCTGACCTCACTGATTTCAAGATGCTGATAATGGTTGATAAAATAATCTTATGATCGAGGTGGTACCTTTGAAAGGTAAAGTGGCAAAATCAATTTATTTAAAATTCTAGGGGTATAAGAATTGAGGATGAGACTACGATAAACGCAATAAAGAGTATAACTAACTCAGTGATTTTGCAAACAAAACTATTTCTAAAGACTAAAATGCTATAATAATATTAATATTAAAGGAAAATCTTAAAATTTCTATGTTCATAATTTTAAAATATTAGCAATTATTGGCATGTATCGCTGCATTTTAGTTAATATATTAGCTTTAAAGTCTCAAATATGGTCACTAATACTTTCTGGAGAGCATATTTTAATATTGTATTATGTATTTAAAATTCTTTTTTTTTTTCTCTTCACACGTTTGAGACACAGATTCTCTGCAGCTTTGGAGTCTGTCCTGGAACTAACTCTTGTAGACCAGGCTGACCTCAAAGTCACAGAGATCCACTTCCCTCTTCATTCTGAGTGATGGAAAAAAAGGCCTGCGCCACCACTGCCCCAGAGTTTTGAAATTCTTAAAATTACTTATAGTGATGTTTTGAATGATAATGGTCCCCATAGACTAATAGATTTGAAGACTTGGTCCTCAGTTGGTAGAATTGTTTGTAAAGCCTTATGAATTGTGCTGTGGCCTGGTTGGAGGAGGTGAGGCCTTTATTTGAGGAGGTTTGTCGAGAGGGGCTTTAAGGTTTCAAATCCCACCTATCCCCTCCATTCCCCATTAGCATTCACTTGCTCCTACTAGCAGGTTAAAATGTAAGCTCTATTATTAGGTAAATTTGGGGGTTTCCAATGGATGTGCAAGCATCTTATAATTTGGCAATGCATTTTATAACATAAAAAGTTGGATAAATTGATAAATCAAAAACCCCTAGATCTCTGAGTACAGTGATATCATACAGCAAACAGCTGTCTACCAAATTGGAGAGACAGACTGATACAGAGAATCTGTTTACTGAAGCAGAAATCCCATGGGAACCATGTCCAGGGTAGCAAAACAGCACTATAGTGACGAAGTACTTAAACCTCAATGGGGACAAGTATGAGTGTTAAAAAGTTCAAGCTAAAAGTCATACAAAGACTGACACTTCTTTTGAGTTTTACTTCTTTATTTTATTTTATTTTTTTAAAGAATATAAACTATCTTCCTTCATTATACATACCAATCCACGTTTCCACTCCCTCCTCTCCTCCCATTCCCTCTTCTTAAATTGTTATGGCTCTGGTGTCATTCAGAAATTCATTAATATTATTCAAATTTTAATTTTAGTAAATAAAAAGGCATTTTTAAAAAATGGCCAGGACCAAACCAGAGAGTTTTATAAGTAAGGTCTCAGCTATTGTTAGTCCAAAGATTTTAAAGGCAAAACCCACAAGATTACATGGATGTTGTCTTCCTGTAGGGAATGTCTAATTTCAACATATGTGTCTTATGGTTGTAATAGTCATTTTTTTAAGCAGAGCAAACAAGTTTGATTACAAACACGCAAATAGCAGTTAGTCTTATGACCTATTATCTTGTTAGAATAGCAGATTTTACAAGATCAGTCAATTTAAGAACAGTCTTCAACATCCGGAACAAAGGGGAGTGGGCTGCTGGGGTACAGCCTGTACTAGTTAGAGGTTTCCATACTAAAGGCATTTTTTTCTGCCTTATGGTCTCTTAAGAATAGTAAGTCTAAACTTTAATTGTAGTGATAACCATCACAAAATGTGTACTTTATGGTTGATATATATGAACTTATTTACTCATCAATTTAATTTTCATTGTAAATGACATTTTACTCTCTAAAGTATGTAAATTTTAGCCCTGTATCCTCATAACTTTGCTTCTATTCAGAGTATTTATCTTCAGACATATTTATAAACCTTCCATTATTTACAATGCCCTTGAAGACAGTCTTCAGTTTTCTTCCTATAAATTGAACAAAATTATGTGGTAAACCATTAATATGCACAGTTCTATAGATTTTTTTGTATATTGGTTTAGTATAAAAAGAAGGAGGAAGATACTCACAGCTGCTAGCAGCACAAAAAGCAAGATTGAGGTCTTGCAACATCTCTCCAGATGATGAAGATTAGGACACAGTTGAAGACTAGAGTGCTTTCCTACTGGTATAAGTCACTGGGATTAATTCCTAGTACAAGGTAACCACACACAGTTCTGTAGGATGAGATGGCTCATAACTGTAACCCTAGTACTCAGGAGGCTAAAGTATAAGGATTACCTGCCCCCCAAGTTTTTCACAAGCTTGGGCTGTTAAGTGAGATTCAGATGAGCCTGAGCTGGGATACAAAGACTCTGTCTCAAAGGGGGAAGAGGGAGAAAAGAAAAAATAAGCGGAATATGGGGCAGACTGAGAAGCCAATGATAATAACACTGGGACTTGTCTCTACTGCATGTACTGGTTTTTGGGGATCCTATTCTATTTGGATACATGCCTTCCTAAGCCTGGATGGAGTGGGGAGGGCCTTGGACTTCCCACAGGGCAGGATAACCTTTTCTCTCTTAGGACTCAAGGGGGAGGGGGGAACTGGAGGGAGGTGGGAGGAGGGGAGGAAGTGGAAATTTTGAATGGTATTATTTATAAAGTAATAAAAAAAGGAAAAAAAGAAAATAAAATTGAAATTCCGCTACAAATGAGAGCAATCTCAGGTGGATATTTGATTTTAAATATTGGAATTAATAAGAAAGTGAATGTTCTATTGGTCATATTCTTGATGGCATCTTGATGTTTTTTAGCTAAGTCTCTTTTGTTCTATTTTATCAATAAAGATTTAAGAACCAGTAAAAAAAAAAAGAGAGAGAGAGAGAAAGAAAGAAAAAAGAAATCTACATGGTCTGCCAGGGATGGTGGCACACACGAATAAAAACAGTACTCAAAAGGTATATGCAAATATTGCCACAACTTTTACTGCTACCTGGGTCTACATAGCAACAGGCTAGCCAAAGATACATGGTGATGCTCTGTCTCAAAAACACAAAGGAAAAGAAAAAGAAAAAGAAAATATGTGTAGACTCTAGTTTGAAGGAAAAAAATCTAAATTTAAAAGCGCCTTTCATTCCATTTTGCTAGAATCTTTTTGCTCTTCTAGTAGCATCTTCCAAAACAACAACAAAAACCAAGAAACAAAAACAAGGACAAGAAACTCAACTATTTTGCTGCTTTTTTTGCACAATGCCCTGTGGCTTTTGAATACTTATTGCCAGTCAACAATGCACCAAGCAAAAGGGAGCAATAATCTGGGATATGTTTCTGAGGCTTTAATTCTGTACTGATTATAATGTTAACTATACAAAGATCAATTTAGTACCTTGGAGTAAAATATAGAGTAATAGAATCTAAACTCAATAGAAATATTTCAACTGCCAAAAAGATGTGAAAATACAGCATTCAATACATGGGCTGCTGAATTGTGTGTGTGTGTGTGTGTGTGTGTGTGTGTGTGTGTGTGTGTGTGTGTGTGTGTATAAAGTGATTAAAGATATCCGTGATCCTTTGATTTTCATTCCATTGAGGTAAGATCTATATCTCTTTTCTTTGAATGAATTTCACCAACAGAACACGGCAGAAGTTAGTGCCCATGTATATGCTAGTCACTGAATTATAGCTATATCTATTGCTTTCCCTTGAATCAAAAGCTTGCCCTTACCGTGGGGAGCAGAGGGGCAGCAGCGAAGGCAGAAGGCTGGTTTCTGAGACCGCCATGTCATGAGAAATGCAGACTCTAAGAACCTTCCAGATGAGCTATGGACCAACGACGAAAATACCATTCTGTTCAAAATGTTAAATTGCAGGGAAGTTTATTAAATGGCAGAAGATACACAGAATAAGGGTGAACATTTACTGAACACATCTTTGTGCACATCCCTTGACAAGCAAACTCCTAGAAAGTTACACAGTAAACATCAAAATCGCTTGAGTGATAACCATTCTTTTATTTATGGAAAGATCAAGCAGGAGCAAGATTAAAGGATATACCAAAAGCCAAGCAATGCTAAGTATAATGAATCTCAAGCCCTGGATCAGCAGTATAACAATCTACCTCTTTATAGCAACTGCATTGCTATCTTACAAAGCCAAATGATAATACTCACAATATTATGTTTGTTTCTGAGTATGTTTTACTAATAATTTATGCTTACTTGAGTCAGCTTATTGGATATACTTGTGTGTGTGTACATAACATGAATGCATTGTAAATATCCAAAAGTAAAATTGGTATTATTAATATAAAAAACACTTGATTTGTAATTTTGTGAGTATATATCAGAAATGTTCAGATACAATTAGGTGCAAGCAGTAATATCTAACATTGGCATCACATGTGTATGATCAGGTGCTTACACGGCTCAGACTTGTCATTTCTCACAAGAGAGAAACTCAAAATCTTCTGATTAAAATGAGCCACATGTCTATCACTGCATCCCCATACCATATCATAAACATAGACAAGGATGTCTGAAACCACAATGTTGGGAGATTGAAAGTAAAATAAAATACAAAATTAGCTTTTATTCTGCTCTTGGAATGTTCATAACCAAGAGTTGTTAGGAAATCATGCAAAGGAAGGCATGCTAATACAAGAAATGTAACAAATCAGGATGGAAAATTGAAATGTTAATTTTGCTCTTTATGCCTTTTAATCTCAGAGTGGATTTGTCCTTTATTTTTGTTTCCACGCATTCAATTATTGTCTTTTAAGTTCTTTTTATGCAATAGTAAAAGCTCCACTTATATTCTCAGGAAATTATTTCTTACCAATCAGATATCAAGTAGGTTAAGTGGATGATTGACTTTTATATTTACACCTATTAATCTAACACCACCAAATAAAATTATCTCAAACAACAATAATTTAATAAAGTCCTCAGAAGCACTATAACAAATGTCTATACATGTAACTACTTATCAAATTTTATTTAAAAATTATTTATATTATCCAAATACAGAATGCTTCTAAGTAAATGCATGATTATTGTTACAAGTTTGCAAATTTATCAGCACATTTACCTGACAAATGTAAATTCTTTTTTTTTTTTTTTTTTTT